>NC_142243.1:73746176-73897691 GCF_052056855.1 Sturnus vulgaris | reverse complement strand
CTGGTTGGTAGCAATTCTGCCCAAGGAGTTCTATGCATGGGTGCTATTGTTTGGCAGCATTTGTCTCCCAGTTAGGAAGCAGGGCACCTGCCCCAGTTTCACCAGTTTTTCTAAATTCTGAGTCTACCCAGGACAGCTTGAAGCCCAAGAAGAGGTAAAAATGCTAATTGCCCAGAGACATGGGCAATGTCCACCTAACTCTGAGCTGAGAAAACAGAGGCACCACCACACCTGCCTCTTCCACAGGTGGGGAGGGCAAAGACGAAGGGCATGGGAGGCACCTGCCCCACAGGGAAGGGTGAAGGGAGGTTTCTGAGGGGACATTTGAGGGCTCCTAGAAGAGGCCAGTCCCGGTCAATTCTTTGAAGCAAAAGCTGGCAAAGGTGTCATCCCCTCCCCAGGAACAGTGCAGTCTCCCCATGTGCCACACATGTCTCGCAAAGTGCTCTTTCCTTTAGCCCCCAGTCTTTGCTCTTCTCTTTCATGGAAGCTGTTAGTGTGCACATTAAATGGGCTGCTTTTCTTTAGTTCTCCCTCACTGCACAGTTGAACTTTGTCTTAAGTAAAATACAGTTCTATGGAAACAATAAAACTGCAACCTCTGTACTCATATTTTTTTCTCAAGCGGCACAGTCTCTAGGTCTTTACAGTATTTATTGTGCTTTATTCCATAAAGAACATTTTTACTTTCAATGTTTTGTGTGCTTGAAGTAAGAAAATATTTCATGTGATGTTTGGAAGCAAGAGTAGCTATGCAGTCTTCCATTAAAAAATGTCTTTTGACAATCTCCATAAGCTTTCTAATATATTTACTTTAAAATTATTTTGGATTCACTATATGTTTTCTACAATTTAAAGCTGATAAAAATCGTGTGTTGTATTAAGTACTTGATCTCCTCCAAAAATTCAGTTACTTTTTACTCACTGGCTTGTCCAAACAATGAATTAATTTTTTTGTTATCTGGATGACAAAGGCCGGTCAGAATGTATTTTATTTTTTTCTTTTGAAGTACTTTCTTAAAAGCTTATGTTTCACTCTGAGGAACTTTTTGTAAGTTGGTAAAAATCTGAATGTCTCAAGGGAATTTTAAAATATTTTAGCATTATCACTATTGTAAATTTTGTAACACAGAGAACCAGAAACCTCAGTAAAACACTGAAATTAAGGGAATATTGAAAGTCAGTATGTTCTTCTGCATGTAATTTTGCATTGTTCCCTGAAATAAATCACTTAACAGGTAACAGGTGTGGAAAATGATGGCTTTGACTACTAAAGAGTGCTAGTGAATGCTTATATTAAGTTTGGTTCTCTTGATCAGAATTTGAGTTACACAGGGAAACATGCAGAAATGTATGCAGAAATAAATAAATTAACATTGTTTAAAATGTGGTTGTAGAAATTCAGACTTGCAAGTATGAATTCCCTGGTAATTTTCAATCTTCTGGAGTGGGAGGAGTCAATAACAGCAAAATAGATGTTTTGAATATTACCTATGTCTAAGTATTAAAAAAATGTGCCACACTGTCAGTATCATAATGCCATGAATAAGCTGCCTGTCAATAAAGAAGTATTTTGTGATGCACTGTGTATCCTAATGTGCAGATGATGCAAATGACAAATAGGAGTTAATGAAATATGGATTTGTCCCAGAACAAAATAGGATGTTAAAGGGCAACAGATTTTGAAACAGCCGTCCTGTGACACAGAGTAATGAGATTGGGGGCTTTTTCTGGTTTAGCTCAAAAAAGTTTCAAAAATTTCTCACTGTATTGTCAGAATATATTCTTCTACATATTTCTTGGCAAACTTTGTATGTGTATAACCCCTGATCCTGCCAAGATGTTCTGAGACCTGCATCATCTTCCATGAAAAAGGACAGTAAAAAGCTTGTCTCTCCAGTTGTAAAGGGGAGAAGATACATAAAACAACAAGAGTTAGAAAGAACTTAAATCTAGTTCTTCTGTTTGGTCATTCATAATGGGAGGATTAGAGAACACAGTCCTGAAAGGCAAAAAGTTTGAACAACTAGAAGACTTTGTGTTGCTCTTTTAAATAAAACACAAAAGTTACGCTTTGAAAATATTGCCCTATTAGGTTGTCTTACCATTGAACTGTGAGACAGAGCAGTCAGTGTACTCTTAGAGATGGTCATACCACTTGAAAGCAAAATTAATGGGTTGGATATGGTTTGAGTCAGACATTATCTGATGAGCTCTTTGGATGGTGGAAAGGACTTTGGCAACAATTTCTTTGAAGAAAGCCCCTGATCATTGTGGATAAAGCTGCTGGAGAAGCGTAGCTGGGAAGAAAGTGGTGTGTGAGGCTCACCTCAGCAGCCTCCCATCAGCTGGGGCAGTCTGGGATGGGAAATGGGCTGAAGCTGAGCTTATGCCAGCAGTTGCTCTGTGTGCGTGTGTGTCTGCCTCCACCTGCTTGTAAGCTGGCTGAATATGCTGGAGCTGCATCAAGGGGCAACCCGAGAGCTCAGGGTCCCAGAACCCCTTCCCAAACATGGCACTGAGACTGCACCAAGAGCCCAGTGTGCCCCATGGCTCAGCTCATGGGGCGGTAGAAAGTTTCTCTGAGAAACAACAGATCATTGAGGTAGAAAGAGAGAACAGCTTTGCTGCCTGCAGCAGCTTGTTCTGCCTTCACAAGTCTCCAATCCTCTTTCCTCCCACTCGACCATCAGAAGAGGTGTGCCTGAATCCCCCTAACTGCACTGTGGTGCAAGCTCCCAGAAGGTGGGGTTTGCAACATTTATGGTGCCTCCATAGATCTTAGTCCTTCCACTGAAAGAGCTCAGGGAGTCCAGCATTTGTAGTCCCAGAAAATGTGACAGTCAAACCACTCTAGAGAGACAGACAAGAAGTACAGAGAAGGTGCTACCTAATCCACATTCAGGAGAAAATTGTTGTATCTCGTTTCAGTTCCCTTCAGTTTAGAGGGATAAAACTGCAGAAATACACCTCAGACTTCTCAGGAAAAAAAAAAAAAAAAAGCAAACAAAAAACCTGACAGGACAAACTTATAAATAAGTTATTGGAACAAAAAATATAATAGTAGCCGAAGACATACTTTTAGCCAATTTATCTGCAGACCATTTTCTGACCATAGTAAAAATGTATTACATCTGCTTTAAGCGTTACATTTTTTCAATATAATAGTTCTTTCATTATTCATTTTTAATATGAAAAGATATATTTTGAATGGTACAAAGGACTCCTACCATTATACTTTAACAGTACTCCACACAATTCACCTCTGACTTCTTTTAAGCAGTTTCTGCCTTTCTTTTACTTTATAGGTATTATTTATTGTGAGGAATTACCCCTAATTTTAGGGAATAACTGTGTATGTAACCACAACATACAGAAACTTTTTGTGAAATTCTTCCTTTGTTTACGGTAGCATAACTCATACTAACCTCAGTAAATATGGAAAAAAAATAAAGGCATTTTAGAGCTCATATCTAGATTTAAGATCTAAGTTTAGTTGAGTGAAAGTCCTAACTTTTTCCTATTTTACGAATTTATTTTGAAGTTACTGCTTTTGATTGGAGCTATGAGTTTAAATACCTTTCAAAACTGTTAAGCAATGTGATATGCTTTAAGTCACACAGTCAGAATCAGCCCTGAGGACGGCCCTGGATCATTTTCTTCTGTTCGTCTCTTCCCACCTGAGCTTTTAAACCTTTCTCCTGATGTTTAAACACTAATTGGTGACTATGCAGGCATTTTCACACAGAAGTTTAACAAAAAAGCAAAGAATGCCTTTTTAGGTGAGGCATTACTGGCTCACCTAGTATTCAAAAAAGAAACAAAGTGTGAATGTTATAAAATAGATACAGATATATGCATATAAAAAGGGAAAATGAACCTTCTCTCCCCTTCCTCAGGAGACAGAATGTTGCTCCACACAGGAACACAAAAGCAAATTACAATCTATTTTATCACTGATGACAAATACCATTTTAATGTTCAAAACTGCTAGCACCTCCTTTTTAATCATGTTATTCTTTCTATCATGAAACAGTCCCAACCACTTCTCCAATCCCTTAGAAAGGATCTTCACCTGCATTTACAGGTGGAGAAAGTACAGGTGGCAGAAGCTGTGTTGGAGCAGGGCAGGACCATGCCAGGAAGGTCTCCTGCCTGGGTGTCCCTTTCCTTCTCCTCTCCCCAGAGCACACAGCGTCCTTCACACACAAGTGGTTGTGTGCTCCTCAGAGCTGGGCTCTAAATCCAACAAGAGATTGCTGAAAAGGCCAAGTGTGCTTCCATAAATGGTATTTTGGCCTTTATCACAGCCCACAGTTCTTGTGGGTATGGTAAAACTCCTTTAAACACTTGAGCTTTGTTTCTGTTGCTAAATAAAACTGTGCAGGGGGTATGTTTGAGCACTGACTGCTGAGCATCCCTGCTGCCTCATTTTGAGTATGTTCCATGGCTGTTTTAACCTGTGCTATATGGTGCTCTCTAAAGTCATACAGCACATATAAGAATCCAGCACATATAAGTTCTTCCTACTTTAAAATTTTACTGTAGCAATTGATAATACTTTTTTTTTCCTGATTTCTTTACACTTAAAATGCCTCTGCATCATGCCAGCAGACCTGCATAGAAATCTGGGGGGGAAATTAACCACATTTAATGTAAAACACCAGTGGGAGTTTTGTTATGAAGTTATTGCAATACTTCATTATATTAAATATTTAATTAATATTTTTCAAATATTTAAGTAATAACAAAAAGTAAAATTCAATTTCTCTTGAGCCAAGATGATAAAATATTCAAAATATTTTTAATTTTTTCTCTCTTTAATTTTTTTCTGGCATTGCCAGTGCCTTTAAGATCTCAGTTCGGAAATATATTCAAACCTCAGGAAATCTTGCAGCAATTTCACTCTCTTAACATGTAATTTAGAAATAACAATCTTCATTCATCATTCAGGTAAAACAAAGCTGTTCTGCCATTGATTTAAAGGTTGCAATGAATGCATATTGTCTCCTAGAAAACTAGGAGTGTTGCACATCTGAGGTTTCTTCCTATAAGGCCGAATGCACCTTGAGATAAGCTGCTCCTGTACTTGTGGAACAGCTGCTGTTTCCAAAATGGGAGATGCTCATCTTCCTTCACCTTCTACCGAAAAGCAGAACGGCATCCAGCATGTAAATCTGCCAGCATCTTAGCCTGGTGCATTCATAAGTGCTCAAAAACTACATGCACAGGCTTGGTACTTATTGGAACCAATGAGTTACTCATGTGCATCTGAAGGTAATTGAGTTTCTTTTCTGAGGGTTTGTTCTTAGGAGCCAAAAAGTTTGCTAAGTGATCTAATGGGACTTTGTAAAATAGGCTGGTGTTATAGAATTTTCTTGTCCTTTTGCCCAAAACAGTCCTGTAACTTCCTGAAGCGAGTTTTCCCCATTTGGGGTTTAAACTGTGCCTTCCATTCCACTGCTGTACCAGAAATACAGGCTTGACAATTCGATCTTGTGGTGCCCACAACATCTGGTTAATGAAGCCTTAGAGTGAGCTGCAGATAAGTGCTGGGGACTTCATAGACCTGGGCCCAAAGAAATGCTAAAAGCTGCCTGAACCAGCTGATTCAGGCTATACTTTGAGGTTTGGCATTCTCATAAAGAACATTTCATGAACACAAAGAAACTTAAATGGAAATGTTTGGGAAGCCTGAAATATACTTTAATCAACTGTAGAAATTTATAAGAGAATAAAAGTGAGTGAAAGTCTGGGTCATACCACCAAAGATTCCAATCCTACACAGTTAAATCTTGAAATCTATTTGAAATAATGAAAAGCTGGTTATCTCTGAGGTAAACCTCCTGACATGAATCAGTGTGTAAATTTCAGGGTTTTTGATTACTTTTAGTTGTTTGGGTGGGAGTTTTGTTTGTTTTTTTTTTAGTTTGTTTTTCCTTTTGTTATTGCTACTTCTATTAATTACTGTTTCAAAAGAAACAAAAATACCCCAGACACATCAGTTCAAAAAAGCACAACACTAGATCTTTTTACTCTAAATCAGTTCAATGCTAATGTATTTCACAGAAAGGAGCATGCTTGGGTCAAGACTATTAAATCCCATTAAATATTAAAAGCAGTCTGTAGTTCTACAATGAACAATACTAGCAATCACAGTTTAACATCTGTGGAATATGAATCAGAAATATTTTATTTTTCTGCCAAAGAAAATGTGCAGGAAAATTAATTTCTCTTATGGAGACAAGAATTTTGAAATGGGAAGTTAAATGGCAAACTGTTTCTCATTTTGATTTTTTTTTCTTTTAAATATGAGTATTTGAAAAGAACAGGTAGAAAACAGTTGGAACATGTTTCAAAAACCTCTTAGCATGTCATCTGGCACAGCAGGTGTGTTCTTTGTTGATTGACTTTTTGAATCGGTCAATACCAAGTATCCTAAAGGTAACAAGTTGAAAAAAGAGAGAGTGTCAAGGCTCTTTCCAATCTATAATGCTGAAATTCTTTGCTTTGTAGCTTCATTTCAAGACAAATATAAATATTTTCATAACATTGCAATTACCCACTGCAAGGTCTTAAACTCTCTGTTTCTACCACAAGTTATTACATTTCCTAAAAAAATTGTGGAGTGAAATCCTAGGTTTGCTGTTTTGCAGGAAAGCACTGTGGCGGATCATGCTGTTGCCTTCTGTCCACAAATTTTCAAAGACTTGAAAAGTTTCAGCTTGACAAACCCAGCCTAGGACATTTACACTCATTTCTCTGACCTGGCCTTTTTGTAAATGGTAAATTTATTTATGCACAGGCAAGGTGCTCGGGTAGACTAGGGGCTGTTTTCTGATTTCAATGTTTTTGTCTGCTATGATGTACTTCTACATTAAGCCCAGATGTTATATGGTAGATTTAATATAAATAAAATAAATGCGTTTCAGCTTGCCCAGTATTGGATTCCCTAAGCTCTGTGCAGATGCCTTGGCATAAAGAGCAAAATCCTTTTTGTGAAATGTGGTCACAATGGATGTGATTTTTAGAGGTAAAATTATGTTTAACTTTTTTCTGGTGATCTGAAGTATATCAGAGACTTCTATCAGTTTCAGTGGGGGTAGAATAATTAGGTCAACAGAGATGGTTTCTGATGGACTGATTTTAAGGCAGTGGCTGTTTTCTGTAACAGGTCTAACCTTTCTGCCTTTGGTCAGAACTGGCTCCAAGTCACCTGTCAGCAGTGTAAAGGCTGCTTATGTTGAGGGATATCCCAGGATATTTCAAAACAAAAAGTGCTTGACCAACTGCATTGCTTTGCTTATGTTGTTTGCTAAAAAGAAGCTGTGAGATAGTGGTTAGTGCTCATAGGAACACAGCTTTTCCTGAAGTCGTTGTCCATTGTACAGTTTGTTAGATCCTCTGCCCTCATACATTCATCTGCATGCCTGCATAGTACTGGTGTGTGTCTAGACTTCTTGGAAGTGTTTAGAAACAAGAACAAAAGCAGTATTTCTTTCTGTTCAAACATATCCCCAGTCAATGGAAGGCATTGGTGGGCACTAAGGCCAGCTGCGTATTATTGCTGCGTATGCTCAGTTTCCTATGAATGAATATGGGTCAAAAATTAGGCCTGTTCTGAGATTTAATATGATGAGGTTTTGATGCAAACATTACCCCTGAATAGCCAGAGTGCTGTTCCCTACATTGAACAAGAATCACACTTCAGTGCTCATTCTCCATTCATCAAAGCAAAACTCTACATGTACTACCTTCCATCTTCATCAATAAGGTTCTCAAAATCAGGGCTACATCGTGAGTAAAGTTCCAAATTTTTTTCTTTTCTTTTAAGCTCTGTTTTTGGTTTCCATAAACTGGAAAGTATTAAAGCTGTTCCTGAGTGTTTGTTAGGTTCCCTCTACACAAGTAAGACAGCTCTTTTCACTCCCTTAGTAAAGGTTAGTATTTTGAAAGCTGAAGACTATTAGGAGTTCTGCTTGTACATGACTGGTGTGATGCCTACTTGTACAATACGTGGCTATAGAGTCAGCCAATTCCATCTTGCCCAGAATGCTTTCCAAGCACAGGTTATGGAGGCCAAAACAATTTGGGGTTTAAAAAAATAGGCTAACCTACTTTATAGAGCCTTTTACACTCCATGCTTTAGAAGTGCTCTCAATTCAGATTCTAATGATTTGAAACCTTGAAAAACATTGTGTGAAAACCATCTGAGGGGCTGAAATGCATTGAGGTCTAGAGGTACAACTTGGTAAACTCATCACCCTGTTTTTCTCCAGTTCTAAGGTATTTGAATGTCTCTGAAGGGGACTACTTTGAAATTCTTTTTCTTGCTACTCAAGCTTTCCTTGAAACTTATGAGTCAGAAGAGAAATTTTTAGGGAGTCTGGAAATGTAATCATAAATATATAAATGTAATCTAGAAAAATGGGCACATAAGACATGTTGCTAGTTTAAATAAGGCATGAGACAGAATTTTTAAATGTGCCAGTTTGAGAAAAATATTGAAATAATGAATGGAAACTATTATTATTTTTTAAATTGTTATTTATAATTTTGATTGGCGTGTTTACCTCTCTAGCTGCAGTTACTCATTAAGATCCATTGACGGTCTCTACTGTGTCCAGGGCTGTGCAGGTGAAATATGCATCCTATATAGTAGTCTCTAGCCTAACCATAGCATTTAAGACCTCTCTTCATGTTATCCTAGAATACTTCTTAAAACCCATGGAGCTTCATAAATACCTAACAATTCAGGAGCTGTAACACAAAATTCTGAGCTTGATAGGTCCCAGCATTCTGTTTCTGCCAACAAGAATTTCTACCTGCCCGTGGTTTGTAAGCTGCTGACTGTCTAAATATTTATGGAAAATAACTTATTCAGTGCTACTTAGCTGTTTCCAATTTAAGGTAGAACCCTTTGAAATTGTTCTTACACTTATGACTGTTTTAATTTGAGCTCTCAAATAATAAAGACCTAGGCAATTTGAATTAATACAAACTGACATTTTTTTCTTCCCTCGCACAGTCACTGTTTCTCTGTTCACTTATACATAGACCCCTAGTTTGTTTAAGTTAATACAAAATCAAATTGTTGCAGGGCAGACGACTAACTGCCCAGTTCTTGTGCTGCAGAACTCCCCACACTTTTAAGTCACAAATTTAAGCTCAGGTTTCCCATGTTAACAGGGGCTGGGCAGACAATTGTGCTGTGCAGTGTGAATTTTGCTCTGGCTGGCTCCGCCTGGCAGACTCTCTTTCCTTCTGCCCCTTCCCCTCTCCACAGTAAATCTGTGCCTGTCATTTGTTGATGTAAAGAGTTGCAGGCTGTGCCATCATGCCCCTCATGTGAGAAAGCATCAGAAATGCTGCCACAGCATAGTTCTCTCCTGTTGCAGTTAATGATGCTGCTCATCTGTTTAGCAGCGCTGCAGAGAGCTATTCAAAGTGCAAATCAGAGGGGCAGATGGCATTTTGTCATTGTTTTAGTTTTCTGAGTCCATATGGTTCCAGTGGCCTTTGCAAGATCATTCAGGGACTGAGGCTGGGAGGTGAGGGATGGTGCCATGCGCCCCTTGGAGGTGTGGGCTCTGCCTTCCGGGAGCTCAGCTTCAGCATCCACCACAAAGCACTGTGAGATGTGCTTGGCACTAGACACATCCCATTCCCAGCAAAGCACTTCAGCATGTGATGAGGCATTGGGTGAACAGGGAAAGAATATTAAGATTTTAGATGGAGTTGTGGGCTTTTTTTTTTCTCAGGTTGTTGTTTTTTGCATACTTTTTTCAACTTGAGCCTGAGAGATTTTTAGAGATGCTGAGCACTCACTGCAGGAAAATTGAATAGGAGTAGCAAATGCAGGATGCTTTCAAAAATCAGACCTCTCCCAGAAAACAGCAAAGAAGGACTGGCAGTTTTGGATGCTTGTGTCCTTAATGAATAAAACAGAAACTGGAAAAGAAATGTAACAAACTCTACTCCTAATGTACCAACAAGGTATCTCTGGTTTCAGGCAGGCACATATAAGGATGAGAGGATACAAATTTCCTTGAAGCTGACCTAGGAGAGCATGATCATATTCAGGAAAAGTGGGTTTGAATGAGCTTCCATGAGCCAAGCCATCCTTTGGACTTTACTCAGGCCCTGCTGAGTTCAGAGTCTGACTGACTCTCACTGACTGAGTCAGTCTGACTGACTCTCACCAGGTCAGATTCTTCTCCTATTAATGTTAAAGGCAGTTTTGCCTGGATGTAACTGGGAGCAGGTTCAGAGTTATCACCTATAGGAAAACTCCTTCCCTCTCACATATATATCATGTATAAATATAATAACAAGTGGTTTAATTTCAGTATATATTTCCCAGGTCTCAAAAAATGGTCTAATAATAAAAACCCCTAATAAGAGACATATGTTTTTGTAAACATATAAATAAATTACTGAAGTTACTCTTTAGTTGTGTTACATGACTTGTCCTTTCTAGCACCCCACCTTTCCAAGAATTTTTCCCAATTAATTGAAAAGAAGGGTGGGGTACATACAGCCCCAGAAGCCTTTTGTCCATCGTATCACAGTGCTTTCTACATTTCAGTTGCAACCAAGGGTCCCAGATGTTGAGCTGTACTGGATACATTTCCCCAACAGCATCTGGCAGAAACTCCCAACCTGTTGCACTGACAGCTGTTAAATCCCTTGGAGTGGCTTCATGCTCCAGTAGCACCGTAGCTTTGCTGTCTCTCTGAATAAGCATGCTCACATGGATTCTGCATGCCTTTGATCCTCGTAGTTTAGCTCTTGGTTGTTTTCTTGTTGGTGGTAGAAGTAGAGATAGATCTCTTGCTGGGAATATTGGGCAGCAATTTTAATGCAGGAAACATTTCAGCAGTCACCAGGTACATGCTGGAGTGTCCTCTTTGTTAGGGACCTTTGCTTCAGCCCTATGAATAGCATCTCTATACACTAGTGTCAGCTTCTTTTCCCGATATCCAGATTGTCTGGAGAGATGCACAACTCCCTACCCCAGCCCTGGGCAGCCACCAGGCAGGGTTTCTTTGTCAGGATGCTGGGAAGCAGAGGTCAGTCTGAAACAGGGTTTGTCTAGGAACACAGCTAGGAGCACTGACAGCAGCAAAGGAAGGGAGGAAAGCAAGACAGCAGCTTTTAAAAAAAATATCCACACACACAGTATGTATATATATTTATATTTGTGTGTGCAGGCATAGCTGTTGAACTGTGCACTTCTCCTGCTTCATAAAAGCTTTGGGTCAGCTGAGCTGTTGCCTTGAGCAAAAAGGAAAGTAGAATTGGCTGAAATTTTCCACTTCAGACCTCGACTGAATTTTTTGTCTTTGAAAGATTCAGAGGTGTGTTTGCAATTCCTCTTTCCTCACCACTCTTTTTTTCGCAATGAGCTATAATGAGAGGGAATTAGTTCAAGGAACAGAAGCACTTCTGGGTGTCTAAGGAAGGGTTAAGAGAGCTGGGGTCTGAGAGGGAAGGTGTGAGTTGGAAGCAGAACAGTGTGGAGAAGAGCCAACATAATTCTCCAGTAGAAGAAAAAACTCATAATTTTGCCAGTAGTGACTGACGTGTTTTGTGCTGTGTTTGGGAAGAGAGGCACATCGCAGGCAGCAGATAGGATGTGCTCTACCCTAGCAGTGCTGCTGTTAAAATAAAAAAAAAAACAAACTTCTTTCTTCAACCGTTCAGCTGCCTCTGAACCTTGTTACAAACCCTGTGTGCAGCAGTCTTGTTGAAATCTTGCTCTTACACAAGTTTCTACTCTCTCTTAAGTCCTCCAAAACTCCTAAAATCTGCTTAATTTTGTTTGAAAAGTTCCTCGATTTTGAGCCATTTCTTATGCAAACAATGTTTCCCAATAAAGTTTTGAAACTTCCCATGAAACACATCCTTCTAAAAGTATTCTGGTCATGTCCCTTGCCTTTGATGGAAAAAGGCAATGTCTGTATGAAAAATAGCACTCTGATTTGGAACATATTTGAGTGAACCCACATGCTGGTATTAATTGGCACAACCCCATTGAACTGGCTCAGTCTGTTATAGGAAAATACCATCTAGACCTTGGTTTCTCAACATTGTTACTAGAATCAAAGATTCATGGCAGTGCTCCAAGGATGTTAGAGAGATTGTCTTGCCTGGTAGAACATGAGATGCCCACATTTTCTGCAGGGGTCAAGAAACCTGAAGGTCATATTCTCCTCCTGGAAATTCACTGCCTTCATTTCTTCAGCTGTGTAGCACAAAAACATCTACACACGTACATATGTGTCAAATGCGGAATGGTTATTGGAAGAAATCTGAATTTTCAAATGTTACATTCAGTCCACTGTAACTTTCACACATAGTGTCACCCCACTCTTTAATCTACTTAGTGTGATTAGCTTTGAATTTATGTCCAGTCTTGGCAGGTCAACGCCTGGTCCATCTAATCCTACCTTTATGTTGGCCTTTGCTACATTGATAGAATTATGGCTGTGATTTTTTTTCCCAGTCTCCTGCTGAGAAATTCTGGATATAGCGTGGTGTGACTCAGATTTAGATCACGACCATTGTTCCTGAGGAACAGGCAGAAGTGTTTCTGAATTACATCATTTTATGAGCACTTACAGAGACAGAACTTCATAATCTGGAGGTCATCTTTTGTTGTCTCCAACACTGAAATAAACAGTTCTAAAATAATTATATGACTGGTTTTCTAGTTAAGACAGAATAAAGCTATAACTGTCTTTTAGAAAAATATTATATTGTTTTATCCTGTACAAACAAGCTGTATAGCAAGCAATGTTTTATTCAGAGTAAGTAGTCATTATAACTGAGGGCAGGAAAAAAGGTTGAATGTGGAAAAGTTCATTATACTGCAAGTGTGTTATTATATTTACAGAGTTATTGCATTTAATAAGAAGAACAGTTTGTATCCCAGCAGGAAAGAATATATAAGTGCTCTAAATTGTGGTCAAAATATGCAAGTGAATTGTTTTTTCAAAGCACAAGCAATTCTACAGTCAGTCAGAAAATTAGCAAAAATTTTTTTTTATTTGTTTTTTTCAATTTGATTGATTATCAGAGGCCTTGTTTGTATTATTTTATTATTTGTTCTGATAAAAATTGCTAGGAAAGAAATCCTTATTCAAAAACCCAATTATTTATGTAAGGCAAAAAACGTTTATGTTGGGGTATGTTTATAAGCTTATATTTTCTTTCCATGAAAAATAAAACCATCTGACTATTAATTAAAATAGTTTGATCGTTAAAGTCCTCTAATCATTACCACAGACACTGGCCCTGTTTCAGGAAAGTGTTTAAATACATGCTGGTTTATATTTTTCTGTCTCAGGGACTTTC
The DNA here is from genome assembly GCF_052056855.1 of Sturnus vulgaris. Classification (NCBI taxonomy): domain Eukaryota; kingdom Metazoa; phylum Chordata; class Aves; order Passeriformes; family Sturnidae; genus Sturnus; species Sturnus vulgaris. Next base: position 73,884,332 of record NC_142243.1, on the reverse strand, counting down.
CTAGGTTCTAGTATGTGGGCAGAAGCATTCTTCCCAATTTCAGGTCCTCTCCTTGAGTTGGTGTTGGCAAACCCTTGTTTCCCTCCACGTGCAGACAAAGCCAGGATTTGTAATGCAGGTTCAGTTACAGTAGGCAATTCTCGTGGTCTGATTCTGCAACTCTTGACTCATGGAATATAAGACTGAGATATTTTCCTATTATGCAAAGTTGCACGTTTAACTCTCTGTTGTTTTAACCCCCCTGGAAGCTTGAGACTGAAGTCTGCTTCCTTGCTGCTGCAGGAGCTTTGCTTTTCTATTGTGTGTGTGTCCCGGGTTGTTATTGTAGGGTTGTGATCTCGGGCTGTTTGGCTAGCTGTGTTTCTTTTTTAGTTTTAGTTCAGTGAACCATTTGATCTGAAACAAAGTGAGCTACATGTGAACTGAATTTTTTTTTAAAGCGCAGATTTGGCACCTGGTATGACTATATCCATAACTATGGAAAATTTTTTTGACTTGCTATATCCGTAACTTTTGGATAAGTTTTGGGACACAGAGACACATTCCCCACACCATCAGTTTGCTGGATTGCTTTACTTCTGAAGTAGAAGCCTGAAATACATCTCTCATGGGAGTATGAAAAAAAAAAAGTAACAAACCTTGCCGTGATGTATCAGCACAAACTGAAGCCCTTGCGAGTGGATACTGAGAGAGTGACACTTGCGAGTGGAATTACTGCATAAATGCAGAGGGAATAAAAAGGATGCGCCAGTGCTCCGTGCAGGCAGCAGCCGGCGAAATACCTGCAGAGCAGGGTACCAAATCTCCGGCTCTGGGGATGGTTTTGCTCGGGGCACCGAGCGCGATTTTGGGAGGTCTCGGCTGACCCCTGGTGGCTGCCGAGCCGCCCCCGCCCCTCCTGCTCATCCCTGCATCCCTGTATCCCTGCAGCTGCTCCGGGCATCCTCTTCCATCTCCCCGCTCCATCATCCTCTGCAGGGTTAGATCTCAGGCTACCCCTGCCTGAAAGGCGACTTAGAATCCTTGGGCAGCTTTTTCTTGTCCTGATAGAATCTTTGTTCATTCGGGTTTTTTATTCTTTTTGGTACTAAAAAAAGAAAGGTTTCCATATGCACAAAGAAAAAATATTTAACATTTAAAAGAAACTCATTTCTCCGAAATGTTACAGAAAAGGTAGCAATGCAACTACATGTCCGCTCTTAAGAATCCCTATTGCATAAAATATATCTGCACCTTCTTTCAGGTTTTCTTGGAAAAAATAGAGCAGAAAGGCATATTCATTGCCTTTCAGCACGCCTAAACTCTTCGACTTTTCATACCTAAAGCTTTTCAGATTTTCAACAGGTATTGGGTTTGGTTTTTTTTTACAAGAGGACAAAAGAAACTCTGTCAGTGTAAATTCTTTGAAAGAAACTGATTTGTGAGAAGTCAAAGTTCATTGAATCAGACAAATTCTTGGTGCCTGGAAGAAGAGAAGGCAGAGCAACAGTTAAAGCAAGGAAGAACAAATGAAGAAGAGGAATAATAATAAGACAGGAAATGTAGAATGAAGTAAGATGACTAATACACCTTAATACCAAGATTTGTTCTGTGGATGTATTCTGTGCAATCCTAAAGAAAAGATCTTATTCTGGCTTTTTTGGAGGAGCTGGGGTTTTCTTCTGAGTAAGTCAGGAATGAATGGGTGTTATGTAGAGTTGATACTATACAGCTACTTGCAGATCCAGTCCTGACTTGGTATACAGGACCTGAGCACATCTTTTGTGTGTATAACACTTGGTTTCAGTCTCACAAAACTAGTTTCAGTGGATTTGCCTTATGACTTACATGATGTGTGTATAAATGAAAGAAGAATTAGGTCTTTTGTTTGGGTTTAATAGAGAAAGTCTGTAGAACTAAACCAAATCCGATGAAATGGCAGACTCACATTTATGTGTCCTGCAAAAAGCATCTCCCCATTCTTTTTTTTCTAAATTTCCATTCAGGATTGCCAAGATACATACAGTACGTGTAAGGAAGTCTTCCTCATCTGAATAGCAGCACGAATTTTTATGTCACAGTCTCCTATTTTTGAAGGGACTTGCTAAAAATGAAATCCCACAATCTTGTCACATGTATAAAGATAAGTAATATTCCTACTGGATTCATTATCAAAAAGATCAATGCAGTTGTATTCCCACATTCTCATTTCTCCTTTCAATGTATTCCAAGCTCTTTTCCTTTTTTTTTTCTGTCTGAAAGTGTTGTATATTTTTCATGAGACCTTTCTGACCACTTCCCACTAAATCAGAAGGATGAAGTGAATATATCTGGCTTTGTTACAACCTCCTCCTACTGGGCCCTTTGCAAAATGTTTGCAGCCTTTGAAAGGAGGACTCTGTACTTGTACCCACAGAGTTGTAAAACTGTTCAAGAGAAGCAGCCAAAGCACAAAGCAGAGGTTAGAGGGTTTGATACAGTTTGTTTTGCCTTTTCAGTCATTCTTCGTGTCCTCTTGACACTTCTCTTTATACCAAGTGCCTCTGCAGTAATGAACTCAACCAGTCATGTCACCTAAATGTAATCCAGAATATGGCCCAAAACTAAATTACTGTATTAGAAAGCTTTTTTATTGGCAGTGTTACTCTTATTGTTTTTTTAATTGTTTGCTTAAGAGATGGAGGAAAGCTCTCTGTCCCTGCAAATCATGGAGTTTCATTGCCTTCTTGAGAAATAATTCCTGCAGAATAAGGATGAAACTGAGACCCTTTGGGTTCACCTCTGCAGGTGTTCCAGCTGCTGGGTTCCAGCTTTGTCCCTGTAAAGTGGATAGGCTGTTATGTCAGGCATCACTTATGGAATGTCATACTCACATTGCAGCTATATGAAGGACATATTTGCACACTAAAAATTCCAGTTTTATGGCATCTGCCATGAGTCATGCCTTCCATTAGGCTGTAGCCTGGGTGACATGGCTGTGAGCACCAGGCCAATTCATACCTGATGTAGACAAGACTCTCCCTCAAGCAAGTCCAAAGCAGCATTAAGAGGGTGGCTGGGGAGTAGATGATTTGGCTGCACATAAGATGGCCTCCAGAACCTTGCTGGATTTTACCAGAAGTCTGATGTAGCTGTGGAGTGATGGACAGAATCAAAGACGACACAGATCTTTGTTTTAACCAAGTCTTCAAACAAAATCTTCAAATAGCTCAGCTATTTTCTTTTTTGCTCTTGTAAGCAAAACTTGCTCTTGTCTTGGATCTTTAAAACAATTCCAATTCAGCCATTATTAGGTGAGGATCTATGTAGAAGAATATGAGGAAATTCAGCTTTGGCTGACTGAAGTGTTTACCTCCTGGCCTTAAAAAGTGTGAGAAGTTGTGCATTCCCCGATGGTGTGTGGATGAATAAAGTTAATAGGATTTTTAATATAAGATGAAACCAGTGGATCCAAATCTACCACTGCTTTAAAATATGGAATAGATACTTACCTCATAACGCTAGAAAGATTTTTGTTGGTAGCCATGGCAATTTACAGGTGTTAAATTAGCCACAATGGAACTGCCTCGTTCCCTGATGCAACAGAAATATTCTGAGACTTACCATGAAAAAATTATTAAAGCCCTGCAATATAGAGAGTATAAAGTTCAAACAAGAATGGAGAGTGCAAAGTTATATCTGTATTTCTATGAAATTTCATAAAATGGGATTTTACACTGCGTAATACAACCTACTGCTTCAACCAAAATAGTTTGATATTTTCATTAAATGCAAAGTATTTGTAGGTTGCAATTAGGTGTTGCAAATGCAGTCATCAGTTTGAAACTGAGCATATAAAATGGTATTTTAATAAAAAATACAGTCACCTTGGTACCTGAATCTACCCTTATTGTATTGCATGGCAGACACTCTTTGCATTCGACTGCAGTCACAGGTTAACAAGAGGGGAAATTTCAAGGCTTAGAATTAGCTACAGGAAAATTCTCCCATTATTGAATGAATGCAATAAAGACACAGCAAAATTTACAAGGAAAAATTTAATAAAATATTGACTATAAAGGCTACAACATTTTACGTCTGCTCCACAGCTTATATCCAAAACTGTGCGTTTTCAAAAGTCCATGCAAATTGGACTTAATTTACTTTGCTTCTATTTCCTTCTTCAGGAATATGAAGTGAGCACAATAATTTTCCTTTATTTTATCTATAAATGGTTTCCTATATAGGAGCTTATTAAAAAGGAGGCAGGGTTTGGCTGTCCAGGATGTTAGAGTGATTATGTCTTGGCAGCTCAAGAGGAGGCTGAGTCCAAGGCCATGACTGTTTGCTAGAGTCTTGCCAACACCGTGGATTCCCCTGATCAGACTAAGAAATGTATGGACAGTGACAAGTGGACTCTTCCCAGCTCTATTTTTTTTCATTGCTGCCAACTGACAGCTTTTGGTATGATATTAATCTTTGGCTGTATAGACGGCAATTGGAATTGCCGTGCCGAACTCTGCCATGGATGCCTAAGTTTCTCTGTTAAGTTTCCACATTAAAAAAAGTTACTTTCGCTGCTAAATATTTCTATTGTGAAACAAGAGAGGGAAAAAGAGTGTTGCTAGGGAGGCTGTGCCTTCTGTCTTTCTTCCCAAGAAAAGCTCATAAGGTGTAAGGGACACACATGGCTGCTCTCCAGACCGTTTTTAAGAACATAAAGGTCCAATCCATAGACGTAAGAATTAAGCTAATTTCATGTCACATCTCTTGACAGATTAAATTTGTCTAGATGTAGTTTACTAATTGGTAGGGTATTGATTTTTCTATTGCACTGCATGGCTGTTTTTGGAACTGGACTGGAAATGGTTGTAAAGAACCAAATTTGCCAGTTCCTGTCTGTGCACAGAAATGCTCTTCAGTGTGCAGCTGTGGTGGAGTGTCATCCTCAGGTTCTCTTGAGCATCTGAGAGCATATATGTAAAGAGCTAAAGATCCATCCAAACTGCCCCAGAGAGGTCTGGACAGCATTCCTCTTGAAGGTTTACCCTGGGTTGCAGCTTTTCCCATGATCACGATTTTTTGGACAAATGGCCTGTCAGGGCACCTGCACCATCACAGGAAGAAACTTGCCAGCTCCAGATGGATAATGTATTAGGAATAGTGGTAACCCTTTGTCTTCCATGGGCCCAGGTTTCAATGTCTTCTTCCACAAAAAACAAACCTTGGGAGTCAAAGGAAAGTTCTAGCCCAAGGGAGGTGCTCTGTATGAAGTGTTTTGCACAGTTTTACTTCTGCAATAGTTTATAGATGAATGGGGGAATGACAGGGGCAAAGTATATTATTTACGTGTAGTATAGCCCAACTGCTTCTCAACCTTATCTGCCATTTCCCTCCATCCTTGTTATCTTACTACCCATGGTGGTCCACAGTGAGTCTGCCTGTATCCCCAGCCAGTAGACAAAGTGACTTTTAGTTACTTTAAAACCTGTGGTGTTGGTGTGCCAGCATTGTCAGTGACTCCAGGCGGTGATTGAACACAGAAGTATTTTTCCCTACATTTATGAAACATAAAGATATTTGTTTTGATTCCATCACTGTCACCTCATTAGGCACCAGGAAAGTTAGGTTATACATTGAATCAGTTTTGCACTTGGTTTTGTTTACTTTTCATAAATTAACATGGTAATTCACTGTAATAAAATTCTTCGTTTACACAAAGATATCAAAAGGCATCGTCCATTATTCTCCTTAATGTTACAGCTTTAGAATGTGCCGTGAAAAGCTCTGTTTATATTGCAGCTGGATGGAGCACTTACCACAGGGCGTCACATCCCAGATATGCTCTGCTGCTCTGCAGCAGAGAAATTCCAAATCATGAAGGAAAAAGGATCCCACACAACTATCATCACCCCAAAAAACTCACCTCTGCCTATTTCCATTTGCACTCCTGTTTCTTGGCCTAGCAGGTAGCAATGAAGTGCACTCCTAAAAGCATGAGAAGGCTAAGTCCTATTACCTGCAGTGGTCACAAAGGCTGCTCATAGTCATTAGGGCAAGAGCCATCTGCAGTGAAGGCAGCACAGAAATTGGACAGACTGTGCGCTTTCATCATTGCAAACAACTGATCCTCTACCATCAAAGGCACAAAATGCTCTTCAGTCCCTCTGTGCCTTAGCAGATTTTGAATTCAGAGTGCCCTTCCCTACTGATCCAAAGTGGTTTTGTTCTCCAAAGAGAAAAAGATTTGTACTGCCTAATTTCTGATGCTGCTTGGTGTTTGCAAACATGTTATTTCTTTCTGCTATGTAGCTTTGCTTTGGGATTTAAGGCTATAGAAGAAAATATTGTTCACTTCTCACATGTGGAAGTGAGTTACTGAGAGCAAAACAAAGCCTAGCTTAAGCTTCTGTTTCTTCTTTTCTCTCTCTTTCCTCTTTAAGGACTGTTTATGTTAGCATGACCTGCAGGGGAACTGGAAGTGCACTAGATGATCTAGCAAAGCACAAAACCTCCACAAGTATGTGTGCTTTATTTTTGCCTCCTCTGAACTTTTTTGGGAAAAAAAAGTAGGCAGAAAAAGGAAAGGATCTGATGGGTTAAAAATTCACTATTGTGCTTCACATCAGATAACATTCTAGCCTATATTTGCACCAGTCTCAGCTGATGTCAATGAATGGACAACACAACGCAAATGAGATCCAGCCATGCTTTGCCACAGTACAAAACAAAAGCGCCCACAAGAAGAGATTTTCTTCTAGGCTTTCAACATTGATACTTTAAGAAACAGGAAGCATACTTTAAAAGACTATTTTTATGGACAAAACTTTTCTAGAAGTTTTGTGAGCATGTACGGAACATATACATTAAAAAAATCTTGCAGGTTTAATTTTTGAGATTAAAGAATAAAAGTTATGTCGCTTAGAAATAGGCTAATAATTAAACCTTTCATGTAAAATATACAAAAATCTTGTATCTTTGATGGATGACACGATGACAAAGAGTAATTTTTACTCACTTCTGTATTATCATCCATTCGAGATAAGGGGCAATAAATTAACTGTGTTCTGGAAATCCACAGCTCAGAGAAAGGTTTATCACACTGTTTCCAGCATGTGGTTTGTGGAGCACTGGATGCAGGTCCCTTACTTGCTGGAGCTCTTCTCCCAACACACAGGATTGCAGAGGCTGTAGTGCAGGATGGATCCAACCCCCATGGCAGGCAGAAGTGGGCACAGTGGATGTGGTGGGCTGACCTAAGTCCTGCAGAGGAGGTGTCACTGCAGCCACTGCAGTTGTGGTGCAGGCAAATGTTGAGCTGCAAAGGGGAGGGAAATCGCCACAAACCCTTCTGAGGTCTTCAGCCAAGTAAGGGAAAACAGAGCAAGAAGTACTGGGATGTTAGGGAGTAACAGTGCCCAGGGAAAAGCTCTCCACACAGCGAAGTGTTTTAGTGCTTTGGCAACATCTCCATGTGGAAGGAGCCTTTCTACTCCATGGGTCGTGTCCTCAGGCTGCCCAGAAGCACATTGGCAGGTGGCTGGGGCCATCCTCCTCCACACAAATCGTCCCTTGCCTCTCTCCCACTTCCTGAGAGACTCCTCTTGCCACGGGGGCTTCTCACTGGACTTGATCCCAAATCCACACAGTTTATGGAAAGGTTTCTACTAAGGCCAACTCCTTTGGTCTGAGTCAGTGCACAGAGGCACTCTTGAATTTTGGGAGCTCAGAGTGGGTTGCTGAGGCTCCATCACATGTTGAGAGAAGCGAGGAGAGGAGGATGGCGACAGGCTTGGCAACGCCTGTGAAGGGCCAGAGTGGCTTGAACCAGTTCTCTACCTTCCCCCTCCTGCATTTTAGGTATTTTTATGGAAAACACATTTGTAATGTATTCAATTGCATCTATGCAGTGGAGAATTAGATTGGCATAAAGGTAAACAACCTGCAAATTATTCATAACTCAAAATCTGCCTGATGTCTCTTTGTTCCAAAATGTTAGAAATTAGAGACTGCTCACCAGATGTTATAAAAGAAATTACTAATTTAACTGCTAAACTGCTAAAAGGCTCACTCTAGTAATATTTTCTTGCAGAAAATGTCTGTGTCTTGTTAAATGTTTATTGAATACTGTAATTATATTACATTTGCTGTTAAACGATATTGACATTTTTGAATGAAAAGGGGGGTTTTTTTGTGTGTGTGGGTTTTTTTAATCCAGGCAGGATCTATAACATGAACATCTGGTTGCAACCTAATGTGTGGCATTGAAACAAAAAAAATCCTTCCCCACCCTCAAAGAAAAAAGCCTTCTGCCAATGTTTTTCTCTGTGTATTGTTTTTTCTAAGTAGCTCCGGCTTTTGTAGCACCAGCTATGATTAAGTACCAGGACTTTCTCACTATCAGCAAATGTTTAAAGGCAAGTAACCAGCAAAGTTTCAGCAAGCTGATGGCTGGTGAAATAAGGATATATTTAGCAATGAAACAGCTGTTTCTTGAGCAATAACCCAGCTGTTTGGCTTTGAAAATACCTGTTAGAGTTATTAATCATATTAAAAAGTAGAAAAAAATACCCTAACTCTGGAAGGCATGAATGCCTTTTTTTTTTCTTATTAAAAAAGGTGTCTTTGTCACTATAGTGAGTGTAAAGGGAAAAAAAATGGGGGGGAGTGGGGTTTGGAATATTTTAGAAGTACACAGGTATTAAAATAGATGCACTTAATGTTGCTGCCAGCTGCCAATCAAGTTTCCTATCATCATTTAATGGAAAACTTGTCAAAATGCTTTGCAGCATAGTAATTTCCCTATTCGTTCCACCCCCTAACTTTTTCTGTTTAATTACTGAGAAGAGTTCAGATGTGATGTTGACTAACTGCACTACTCTGCATACATTTAATTTTTCCCATTTCCTACTGGGTAATGGAGGACAGAATTCTGTCTCCCTTAAGTCTTGGGACCTATACATAACTCAAAGAATGTGATTTCTACTGGAGGCTAAGAGCAAGGAATATTATAAAATTCTACCATCTAACTAGAATGTTAGAGACAGACCTTCTTTCATAGGGTTTCCCTGTCCTGCAGTAGATTTAATCAAGAGAAACAGTTACAGTGTACTGGACCCAAAAACATGTGAGATACAATTCAAGCATTCAAATTGCAACTCTTACTATTTGTAAAGGTATTGCTGGCTGGAAATATCTTCAAAAGTAAAAGTTTTCTTGTATGTAGATAGGACCCAATCCTGGCTGCCATATCTGCATAAAAAGTAATTCTAGTGGCTCCATTGTTATTCCAGGTGGTCTTACACTGCACAGCTGGAACCGCTGCAAGAAAGACCTATGTATGTACAAAGCACATGTTCTTTGGACAATGCCTTAATTCACTAAAGAGTGGACAGATACATTTCTTTTGGCTAGGTTTTTGGATTTTCTTACTTAGGGTATTCGAGTTTTCTTTTGCTTTACGTCTTTTAAAGAAGAATAAAACTCATATATGTTAATCATGGACCTGAGCTATTTTTTTCAGCTGGAACTGAATATAACAAGAATTTTAAAGCAGAATGCAGTATGTTAATACCTGTTAAAATTATGTTTCATTTATTGGAATCTAAATTGGAGAAGCTATACTTTTTCATTTGTATCATTTATATATTTTTATAAAATCACCCATGTGAACAGAAATGTACCTGTCAGCAATGCAAATAGCTCAAACTTCTATCAAAGAATTAACTCATGAAGTCTACATGGACTATCATAGCTAAAATCTGCTCCCATTTATCGTGGTTTACATTTTTTGTATTAAGAGTAATCTGCCTGCTGTACAGCAGAATGACTTGAGGGTCTGGCACCATTCCCTCCCAGACTCACGTGGTAGGGGATGAATGTGCACAATTTGCCATGGGGCTGGACATTCCCTTGCCTCACTGGATATAAGCTTACCTTTCTCCTCTCAATCCTGTGACTTCACCAGAATTGAGAAGGTTTTGGGAAGGAGGCAAATAATTAGCAGAGTACATCATGACCCCTTTTTTGGCCACCCCCAGCATTAACTGGCTAATGACACCATGACATCCAGAAAATAAATCACCTCAGCAGCTAAGCATATGATAAAAATGTGTTTGGACTCAGTAAATATTATGCCAAGGTATCGTGTCCATATACACTCGAACAGCTAGCTCACAGAGTGACAAACTAGCACTAGGAGAATTTTATATATAAATGGAATCATTCCTAGCTGGCAAAAGGTGTTTTTGTTTTCAGATTCTCCATTTCCCCCAGAACACCACCGTGACCTAGCTTGCACATGTATTTTCACTGCAAAGCCTTCTTTCAAATCAAATTGAGGACAAAACTTGCATTGCAGGCAGCCAAATGCCCACATTATTTCAGGTATGTGAATGGGTGGAGTTTAAGCCTGGTCCTCAGCAGGATCAGGATGCCAGAGTTGTGGTTTATTCTGTAGTGATTTATATATACTGGCATTATAATACATCACTGGAGGCTAACAGAAATGACCCAAGGAAAAGGATTCCCTAGAAAAGGTAGCAGCCAGTGAGGACTGAAGCCTGTCTCCATCACTTGCTGTGCTGCTCCACATCCCATTCAGGGTTGTGTGGTTTCACCTGAGGCTGGGGTCCCTGTGGCCGAGAGGTGAATGGGGCAGATGAGCTTTGCAGTGGTTACTGAGTGCCCTGCTAGGCTCAGTGTGAGTCTCCTGCTGGCTTCTGGAAAGGGTCTCAGCCTCAGAAATAGCAAAATTTGTCTCAAGGTACCCCCAATAGCAACAGGCCTGACATGTTGACTGTTCATCCATTTTTTTCCCTCTCTCTTAGAGGAACGTGAAATGCTGGCTATAATTTAACACTGCATATCATTACTAAACATTATAAAAATTGCAGTACTATAATTGTATTTATATTTTTATAAATTATAATTTTATTAATAAATACATACACACTATAGATGTGTATATATATTTTACAGAAAGATAAACAGAAAAATCTTGATAATATTATCTACCTAAAAAGGTTTAAAGCAAAAAAACAGAGTCAATTGCCTAAGTGTGATCCTCGAGAAAAAAAATCATGGTTTGTTGTTTCTGAGCATTTTCAACATTCTGGACCAAATGTAGATGTCCATTTTTTTTCTGGAGTTGATACGGTGTGAATTTTTAAAAAGTTCTCAAGAACTTTTTAACTAACCTAAGCATTGGTGAACAGCTATCCAATGAGCCAAAGGAGAATTAAGACATTTGCCAAGATCTGAAACAAATCTGACAAACAGCTTGCCAGAGTTCCTAAAGGAGCCCTTCCCAAGTGCTGTTAACTCTTTCTCATTCATTCTATGGAAAACCAAAGGTGCATATTGTCATTTTGGTTGCTCCTTATGGGATGGGACCCAGAACCAGAGAGGAACCTCTGTGTTCATCTCCCATCCTGAAGCTGGATTCTCTGCAATAGTCTCCTCTCCACATGCTAGTCTATCAAGATACAAACGCTAAGAAATATTAAAAGCTAATGACATAATCAATATTTTTATAATCTGTAAAATGCCATCTTTTCTGAGGTAGACATTCCAGAAAATTAACACTATATTAATACATGAGAAAATTTTGAAATTATTAGCTTCTCTGTAGTTTTAGCCCTTTTTGTCCACACATTTCCAGGCTGATCACAGTTGGCATGTAATTTTGCAAAACTTTTCAATATTTGTGCATTGATTTCTAATGCATAGCACTTTCCATTACCTTCTTTTTAAGTCGTTGTTGGCTCCCTGAGAGCACTGTTTCTTCTGCCTGGCTGGATTAGTGTCATTGTGAAATATTTGTGATCACATCTCTGTTAATTATACTAGAATGGGAACAGAATAGTCTCCAAACAGTAAGAATTTATTTTTAAGACTGTACTTACGTACCACTTATTAAATGCTTCCTCATCCAAACTCTAACATTTTATTCGTTTTTTTATTTATTTATTGACTTTTACAGAGCAAGGATATGAAGTTAGGTTTCAGGACACAAAGCTTTGTTTTATATACAGTTACTAAATGTAGCTGAATCCAAGGCAAAATATACTAGAAAGCAGAAGACGCCAACTGTTAGGAGCTTTTTCTGCTTGGATAGTTTTTATTCAGATGTGTATTTCTCTTCATGCAGAATTCAAACATGCTTGTTTGAGCAATGCCATCTGCAGGATTTATGAAGATGGTGATTCTGTTCTTCCTGGTCTCCTTTTTTCAAAGACTTTAATCTATCCTGAATGTGTGCATCAGCCAGCAGGATATCTTTCTTCCTCCTAACTTCTCACTGCAGGTATAAAAGTATTGTCAAAAGCAGGCTGGCGTGCATGAGACTCAGAAGAGAAGAAAAGCAGTTCTGTCCCTTACAGTGTCTGAGAACAGAAGCCCCCAAACTCATCAGAATCAGGAATAATAAAGGTGTTCCTCTTGAACAGTGCAGATGATAGACAGCTTGCATGCCTCTTTCTCCCAGTAAGCCTGAACAAGGCCATTGACTGTCACCTGGGAGTTCATCTCTTTCCACAGTTTAGCTTGATGTTTCATTCCTTTTACCTGAAGAGTGATGGCATGTTCTAAATCTTGTCTGTTTTTCCAACTATTTTAGTTTCATCAACGACAATCCCTCTCTCTACACATCTTAGACCATCATTGCTAAAACACTACTTACAAAAAGCAATGCATCTAAAAATAATGTCCTTTTAAAAAAAAGTCTTATCAAGAATAAGTGAAGTGTCAGCATTTTCATAATCTATGAGTACCATGAGCAAAAGCAGGATGTAGAAATGCTGGTGGTCTGATCTCTAATTGATTTAAAAGGCAATAAAGATAGATTGTTTCTTTTAAGACTCTGCACTTTCTTTTCCTAACTCCTAATTCCTGCTCTGCTCTACTTAGTACTAATCTCTCTCACTGATAATTCTGCATGGATCTCACTCTTTGAAAAGGTCCTTATTAGGCTTTGTATCTCCAAAACAACTTTCTCTTAGTACCTATTTGTTCTTGGAAGAATCTTTTTGTCATGTCATGCAAAGCAGAAAATTAAAGTCAATTCCTCTTTCTCAGCCATTATATCTGTGAGCTAGAAGGATCAAGGCATGGATGATAAATCATTAACTGTACTAACATTGTAGTGTTAGAAAGAGCAAATTATATACAATCCTGGAAGTCAGTGGAAGGACCACTGGGAACCCAAAGAGAGCTAAGCTATTTATCGATTTTCAGTTGTTTTGTATATGAAGTACTGACAGATTATCTAAGGATATAATTAAAATAAACCTGTGTTCCCTGGTTTAGGAACTTCGGGTGTGAACACTAAATCTGACCTAACATTAGCCCTGCCTCTGAAGGTTCAAATCGTTCCATCACTCTAAGTATTAATTTTTTACACTGAAATGTCTTTTGCTGGTAAGTTAGAAAAATTTCCACTATGAGGGAAATCTACATCACAAGGATTGGTTTTGCACAGCAGTCTGTAGGATGGAGACCTGTGGACTAGCTTGATCAAATCTTGTTTTGCTATTTTATTGTGCATGCTTAGTGTTGTAGAGCCTTTTTTTTTTTTTTTTTTTGCATCTTGCAACCATGCCTATTTCTTTCTGTAGCTTTGCATCACCTCCTTTCTCTTGTTCCTCTTACTTCAGGTTGTGTATGCAAAATGAGCAAATATGCAAAATGAGCACCACTTACAATTCTTCATTACTAACATTATCTACATGTAGAGAGCTATCCATCAGTTATATTCCTTCTTCTATAAAAACCACAACTGTAGTCTTTAGGAAGCTAATGCTAAGCCTCATTTCTTTCTTTCAAGGCTTGGAAGGACACATAAATCATCACATTAGGAGCTTGTAAAGACAACATTAAGTCAGTATCAACCTGATGTAAATATTTCATGAAGAGCTATCTGCCCTCAAACCATTACACTTACTGCTTGTTCTCTAGTATTGCAAAGCTATGTTGACTAAAATATATGGAAAGTTATGAAAGTGCCTTTCACCTGAAATTGTGATGTCTTCAGGCTCTTACACAGGAGGGTGATCTCATGGTTGCAGCATGGGGCAGGAAGACCTTTCTTCATTGCCTGCCCTCACACAGATTTTCTGCAGGACTTTGAATAAGTCATCAGAGCAGATGCAACAGAATGGACAGTGCAGATTGTTGATCAGAGGTCAGCATGTACAAACCTGTGAGGGTAAGAAATGAGTGAGGTAAAATTTCCTCTGCCTTGGGCACCTGCTCTCATTGCCTTAAAGTAATGGAATGTACTTTGTTGTTTCTAAATGTTATACTTAAATATTTCATGGTTATATAACTATAGTAAATGAATGTTTTCTAGATTGTGCTGCATAGGGGCCTTTCTATGAACTTCTATAGATAAGCACATAGGCCTTTTCCTTGTCTTATCCCCACCTCTCCTTCTCTTCAGGTTATGCAAGAAATTCTCAAGAATCAAATCAAATTAGTGTTTCACCATTGACAAAATGAGCCATATTGTTATCAGATATTTACATAGATATTCATTGCTATTGCTCACATGAATATGCACATGATCTTTTTTTTGCAATGCTTTCATAAATCTCCATATGAGGTTGATTCCTTCTGCTGAGAGATTTAATTGTTCGTATATGTTTTCCATAGGAATGATGAAAGCCAGCTAGAATTACTGCTGAGTGAACTAGAGCAATCCTGGATTATGATGAATGGAAGTAGTGAGTGATGTAAGCAAAACATTACTGAGTTTGATGCACCTATAATTAGAGGGTCATGATATTTCAATTGAAAATTGCCATGTCAAACATGGGACAAATACAATACTTGTCTTTTACTCCTGAAAGCTTTTGAGCAAGAAATTAGTTAATCACAAAATGGCATGTGGTTATTACACAGCAAGCTTGCATAACTTCGTCAGAACAGGTCTCATTTACATCAGGAATTAATTTAGCAATTGAGAGCTACAACATTGGGAAATGTTCCTTTGGATCTTGAGCTGATCCTGGATATACAAAGTGCTGAAATCACATTAAAAAAATTTAGTCTTGTCACTAATGAAGAGCTAACCATTCTTATTACAGCTTCTCATACCTGCTAGGCTCCTGGCTTAAATAAATCAGGAAACATTAATCTGGGTTCAGGTTGCTGCCTGGAAATTCCTTGTTTGACTTGTTTAATTTAAATCAATAGCTCATTTTTTTATTTGTTTGCTCCATAGAAGATTTGGCTCACAGACTACAGGGTGGTTACGTCAGGACATGTCAGGAGGCAGCTGGAAAACTTACCTCTAAGGATAGTATTTACAGAGATGATGACCATACTTAAAAGGATGTGACCCACATACAGGAAATCATGGAGATAAAGTAGCCCTGTTTTTCCAGTAAAACTCATTTCTAATGAAATCTAAGAGTTTCTGAGACATAACTCAAAAATGAGTGTGAGCAAGAGAAGATTGTAAAAGAATATTACTTCTGGACAAGAAAGCAAGTAGGTCAAAATAACTGGCTTTAATTAGATGAGACAGAAGGTGGACAGGATACTGGATTTTGGAGGCAAGACATCAGGGGTGCAGATCTTTGCCTCCTGTTCAAAGTAGTGTGTATAATCGGAGTCCTGGTGACACATAGTGGACCTTCAGTTCACCTCAGTCCTCATTTCCTGAGGTTCTTTTGACATCATTGAAGTCTATTAAAGACAATCTTCTCTGGCAGTATTTCAAGAGAGAAGGGGTATGAAATGCAGCAAGAGCAGAGAAAAATAAATTATCATCAGTAATGTCCTTTTAACATTGTGTATGTAGGAGTGTGAGCATGTGCACACATGTAAGTAATCTGGATTTAAACTGATTTTTAAATTAAATTGTATCACATGCAAAAAATGAGCAGAAAAAAAAAGTTTCTATTCTGCATTGCCTGCATTTGGGTAAGCTTGGCTGGTAATAACTGTGAGTAAAGAGAAATAAGAGAAAGGCAATTCATAGTAGTGTTGCTGCTGTAGGAGAAAAAACTAGTAACCAGTTGTGGTGCTCCATACAGGCTTTGTTACATCTCTTTTCCTTTGCCTCTCTAAAGGGAAATAGATCAGGGCCAGCACACTGTATATATTAGCAGGTTAACATACTGGGCTATACTTGCACTTTATTGTAAATGTTTTTGGTACTTCTTCTAAGTCTGTGTTTACCTTGGGTATTTTCTTAGTTCACACATGTGAAATAACAGCTGGGACTTGCCAAAATATAGCAGTCAAGTGCTGTACATGTAGTAGCTTTAAAACTAACACAGGTGTCCTAGATCCCTTACGCAGAATAAACAGAAGCACACGATCAAGAGTGTGTCTAACTCCTCTCTTCTGGAAATGACGTGTCTTGAAATGCTTGATCTGACAATCGTGGTCTCTCAAAAAGAAGAATCACAGAGGTGAAATGCTGTTGATTTCTACAAACAAGTGCACTGTCTTTACGTTTTCATATAAATGTATTATCGTCATAATTTGGATCTATCTATTTCCACCCTTTTCTTTTTCAAAGGAAAGGCAAGTACATTTAATGAGCTCAGTTCACTCCTGGGTCACACCAGAGCAGAAGGACAAGACCTCCATCGCTGGAAAGACCACCCAGAGAGGAGGAAGCTTGCCCAGGAGGGAGGTAAGACAAGAAGGTCCCAGCAATTTTCTTCCAGAGCCCAAGGCATGAGCACCAGCAGCCTCACGAGTAGAAGCCACGGGGCCCTGGCCATTCAGAAGGGGTCTGTTTCTTTTCAGTGTGAGCACACCTCACTTCCTTTGTGCTGGCGAGGCTGTCTGTGAACAAAACAATCCCATTGCATTGAGATGCTCAGTGTTTTTATGGTTTCTTTTGGTTTTGTCTCCATGATTTTACACTGCACTCCTCTTTCTGTATGTGAAAGAGAAATAAAAATAGGATACAGTACAGCAATGGTAGCTAATATACACAGACGAGGAACTTGCCGTAGGCCTGTCCAGCTGTAGGCAACTACAATTGTGTAAATAATCAAGAATTCCGGTGATAATGCACAGGAATAGTGGAAATTCAGGACAAAATTCAGGGAGGATGACATACTCAAGAGTCATAATCCCATGGAACACTTCTGCCATTTTGTTGCTTGCATAAAGGACTGGAATTAGATAAACAAGTTCAGGCACATACAAGAAAGAATAGCAGCAGGTTGCTTCTCCCAGAGAGTTACTGCTTTGCAAAGATGCCCTTAGAGTAGCATTCAAAGTGCTGTAAGTGAAGACATTCACTTGGCAAGTTCACTCAAGAGGAAGTTGCATTTTCCATAGTAATTCCATTGACCTACGCTTTCTCATGAAAGAATGTGATTCATACTGTCTGTAAGAATAGAAATTAGGTCCTTGGAAAAGGACCATCGACCCTCTGGAATCAATGTACTCAGTTTAAAAATCTGTGACACTGTACAGAGGCTTCCAATACTACAAATATAACTGATTTTGACAGATGACAAATCTGCATTATTACTTCTAGCATACAAATTCCAATGTGTTTCTCTAATGAAAATAAAAGCTGAAAATTTATTTCTAATTGCACCATAAAAATGTTTTTCATTAAGAGTATAAAAGATTATCTTAGTGAGGGTGATTTGTGTAAATTTCCAATGCTAAAATCTTATTTTCACCATAGGTCTAACCTAAACTGAACTTCAGATGTTGCCCATAGTTGCACTGGGTCTCTGTGCCTGAAATGTTGTCTTCTTTTTCCAGCTGGATCAGTTGATGTGATGAAAGATATTGCTTCTCCTTAGAGCTTACCTTGCTGTTTTTGTAGATATCATAAATCTTATTGAGTGTTTCATCCTGACCTTTTCGTAGAAGTAAAAGTGTCTTGGATTCAGATCTAGATTCCTGAATACTTTTCTTGCAGATAGTGTGATATATTTAGTTTTCCACATTGTGCCTGGCCAGCACAGGATTAGCATGGCATTAATTGATTGTAGGAGGATCAAGCAAATGGATTAGAGGTGCTTCACAACCAAGAAAGTTGATGATCCTGAATGTAAATTCCCTCAACAGGGGACACAAGATGAAGAAAAGGAAATTTAATGAACTGCTTCGAGAAATGGGCAAAGCCAGACTATATCCTTGTTTCCCAGTATAGTCCAGTTATCTCTTGGGATAACAATATTTTAATAGAATGCTAACTTTCTTTATAATATGATCCTTGAAAATTCTTTTAAGCCACCCAAAATGTCATGGCTTTTTCCTTCATCAATCAAAACATATTTTTTTTAACTGTGGGATGTTTGTTCAGTAGAGCTTGCTGTTTTTCTTTCATTGATTTTCTTTTTAACATGCAGTTGTTGAAAACTTAATTTTGAGTTTAGTCAGCTTTGTTCAAGATGCATTGCTATTCCAAGTAGAATTTGTGGTATGTTTTCTACAGACCAGTGTAAGGGATGTAAGGCATGATGGATGGTGTTTGGAATGGAAAGATGAATACAGCCATTACCAAAGCTGCTCTCTCGATCTGAAAAGAGAAATCCATTTCTTTGTTGCTTCTTGATAAGGAATTTACAGCAACGCTGTGTTGGAAAAAATTGCATCTGAAAAATAAATTTTTATTTAGACTTAGGACTAAGATGAGTTTTTTGGGTTTTGTCTTTAAAAACCTTGTGAATATAAAAATATTTTAGAAGTGTTGGGGAAGGGAGTGTATTCCTATTCTGACTTTATGGTCATTTATTAATCTTTCTATGCAAAATTGGCACTTCTTCCCCTGGAAAATTTTTCTCCTATCTGTATTAGTGCTGCCCACCCAATGTTAGTAAAAAGCTCTGGTTATTCCTACTTTTTAATTCCTGCCTAGAAAGGTCCATTAAGTTCTCAGTCACAGTGTCAGGTTGGGGCAGACATGGCAGACTGACCAGGGTTCAAAACCCCCCTGACCAGAAGTGATGCAGCTCTGTAACAACAGTATGGCAACACATGGGAATCTGTACACACAGTTTATTTTCTTCACGTTCCTTCTCAGCTGTGTGGGTGCATTTGGCCATGGAAAACATCATAGTGTTTGAGAATGGAAGATACTAATGAAACGCTATCTTTCAACACCGCAGCCATTTGCATGCTTAATTTAAATACTGCAATTGTCTGCCCAGTGACTTATTGAGCATGGCATGAAATCAGCATGAAAACTGCAAGTCTCTTCTGTAGAACAACTCAAACATAGGATCTCCTCCACAGCAAATACTTGTTATAAATTAGCTTGAATTCTCAGCCAGCATGAACCTGCATAGCCCCTATTCCAGATGTTGCTGAGAATCTGACCCAAATAACTTTATGCTTCCTGTTCTAATGGTAAATGGTTCTTTACCGCATCGCAAAGAAGCAATAACAGCCTTACAGGTTAGGCAAAACATCAGGCCTCAGAAGTCCTGGAGCAAAAAAACATCTTCTCAAATACTTTGAAGGCTAAAGAAGTCAAGAGTATAATCCTGAAAATTCAATGACAAATAGGATCGCAAACTAACAGCCTCATTCTGAATGAGTGCAGGCAGATTTGGCCTCTGTATCTGCAGGTTAAGTTGTTAGCCAATATGATTACCTTGCTGATAGCACAGAAATCTCCCAGGGAACAAGTTGTGCCTGAACCACCACACAAACCCTGACAGGTCTCCCCCTCACACACTTTTCCACTCACATCCACACTTTCGTCCCCCTTTAGCTTTCTTGGTACTCATTGCCTCTGAGGGGCAGGGATACATAAACTCTGCATCTCACACAAGGGAGTATCATGAAGACCTGGGAACTTCCCAGGGTGTGGCACTAATGGCTTGCTAGAGGAATCACTGTCACTGATTTTAGGAGGGTTCACTGTTGCTCTCCAGACAACAGATCTCTAACCTTCATAGCTATAGAGAAAAACATTGTCTGAATTCTCAAGAGATCAATAAAAGAAGAATAAAAAAAGGAACTCCATTTTTTAAGTTAAAGTTTTTTTGGTTTTACTTTCTGCTTTCTCTCCAGCTGTGACTGAACCCCAGGGCTGCTGCTCTGTGAACAAGAGGCAGCACCTGGTGCCAGCATGGGAACTGGGGTGAGCTGGGCCTCTCCTGTTCCTTCTGTCTATCCACACCTGCAGGTAGGGATAGAAGAAGCCCCCTTCCAGCCCCTCACAGCTGCAGTGTGTCAGGCAGAGAACTGGAGGAGGTCAGTGTGGAGCTGTGTATGCCAGCACCATGGGCACCACACGAATGCCACTGTAAGGTCTTGGCTGTGTGTCCTCAGACAGGAGAACTCGCTGCTTCCTAGAAGTGCTTTTGCCCATGGTAAGCCCAATGCTCTCTTTCAGAAAAGGCTTTCAGACACAAAAAGGCTTTTTACCCCCAAAAAGGAAAAAGGAAGTTTTGAAAGGTGGGATCTGAGGAGAGGAAGTGACTCATGGGCTCAAAGAGAGATGGGCAGGCAGTGACAGCCAGCCGAGGCAGCAGAAGAGATCCCCAACTGTGCCGAGTCGTGGGAATGGGGGTGAGGAAGGAGCCTAAGGCTGGGGAAGCTGAGTTTCAGGAACAGCTCTAGTCCTACGCTTGCCTCCTGGGCATAGGATTTTTAATTCATCCCACCACAGCTGGCTCTCAGGCTTTCCAGTGGGCCTGGCTGCACTATGCCTGTGCCTTGGAGGTGACTCCAGCTGCTGTTCCGGACAGCAGAGCCCTGTTGGACCCCACAGGGTGCCAACCACTGTGCCTGTAGTAGACTTGCCCACCCCATAGCCCCCGAGTTGGCTACCCTGCCTTCCCCACCTGCGTGGGCACACCACCATCTACCATGGCACTCCAGCCCTGGATACAGCCATTCTAGGGATGGTCCAAGAGGAGGAAGGGTGTCTGCAATTTGTGTGAAGAACATGAGATTTTTGCCCTGTTTTTCCATTTTGCAGATAGCTATCTTTTGTCACATTAAAGCACTAAGAGCAGATCTAGATTGGGTTTTATGGGGTTTCATCAGAGATGTGATATGAGAGTCATGTTTGGGGGTTTTGCACTGGTCCCTTGCAGAAAACTTTGTCAGGGTGGACTTAGCCTCCGCTGATGGGATGCCCTTTTCTACCTGATGCAGGCATGAGTATTTTTCCTTCATCCTCTTCTGCACCTTGTACTCTGTGTGCCCTCTGGTAGAGTAAGTTTTCTCTCCTAATGAGGAAGCTCTAGCAGCCAGGACTTTGTGAACACTAAACGAGGAATTTCCTGGCTTTCAAACAGTTTCCCCCTTAATGATGATGTTCTAATAATATCCTCCTTTTTTTAATTAACTGATCTCTACTTGATCCCTCATCTGCGGAATACTCAAATAATAAACTGGCTGCAATTCTGTCCTGTGTCTCCTAAAAGGAAGTGAACCAGAGATAATATGATGTTACCTTTTGTTTGGTTTTTTTATTATTTAAGTATCTTTAATGAGTTATCCTATGGACCAAGTAAGGTAGATCAGATAGAGTGCTCATTTTACTGTTGAATTAGACCCTTTTTTTGGTAGGATCAGTAGTGTTACAGAACTCACTGGTGTAGTCAAGATGTGCACTGTAGAAATATTACAAGTCCAAGTTTTACTGGCTTTTGGTTTGCAGCATTGACCAGTCTATTTGTAATATGGATGTAAACAGAACTGCATATTAGTCAAGCACTTCTGGCATTGTTTAAATCAACTTCTTCCCCAGAGCACTACAGAGCTAAAACTGGGAAATAACTATTTCCTCCATTGCTGAGGTCACAGGAGTGAAACAAGTGGTAAGAGTTGCTGTAATAGATGAAAATAATGCTCTACAGTTACATCTGTAAAAACTGTAGGTGATTATATTCACCTGCATCTCCAGAATCAGGGCTGAAGTTTGGTTTGAAAAACGTTGCAATTAAAACCTGCGACAATTCATCAAGAGAAAGATGTGTACAGTATCACAGAATCACAGCGTGGTTTGACTTGGAAAGGACATTAAAGATCATCTAGTCTCAACATTGCTGCCATGGGCAGGGAGACCTTCCATTAGACCAGCGTGCTTAAAGATTTTTTTCCTTCTATGCCCAAAATAAAAAGGAGTGCACTGTAGAGCCTTTCCTGACAGCTAATAAAGGTAAAGAATCAGTTCTTGGCTACAGCAAATGGAGCTCATCTAATCTTCATTAATTTCACTTAGCTGTTCAAAAAAACACTGTTTTCTTGTGTCAGGTCCTGCTATCAGATCTTACCTTTTGTCCATCTTCCTCTTAGGCTTTTCTACAAACTTTTTTGAATTTTAAGTTTTGCCCATATCTATAAAACTAGGACACATATCCTGAAAATATTGACCTGGAAAGGGGAAACAAATTAAATGCCATTTCCTGTGTCATCATGCCAAACTTCCTGGGCTTTTCCTAGGATCTACTTTTGCTTTAGTCAGAAGCTTTTGAACCTTCTGGAAGAGCCTTCATATAAGGTAATTGGAGCAAGAAATCACGACTTGTACTTGACATTTTTAGCTTTCTCTGGTAAGTCCACTTGTACCATCCACATAGTTCTTTATTTATTTTGTTTTCTGGTTAAGGTAATGCTTAGCTGGATCAATCAGTGATGAAAAGCCAAATGAGTAGCAAGTTATACAGTATGTCAGTCTAGATTTTGAAGTGCTTCCCTGCGATGGTCATGCAATCAGTGCTTCATGGCACTGTGCTCCTCACCCTTTTATCCAAAGAATCAGCTTTTCCCCAGTGATTACCTTAGCCATCAGCACTTATAAGGGAGTAAACTGTGGCAGTCATGAGAAGCAGCCCTGAGGCCATTTAATAAATAACTTCACTGACGGTTTATGCACCTGATAGTGTTAAACAGATGCAGCAGTGGAGCTCAGAAGTATATTCCCAAATGCTTATATATTGTATGGTATATGGCTGCCTATGTAATTTCATCCTCACCTCTAATGTGTATCTTTTGGCAGGCTCAGACTGTTCTGGGATGTATTCTTAATTGACAGGACTAAATTTAAAATACTCTTCTAATATAGTTTTATGTGATTCACCCATCACTGTCCAGAACTTTTGCATCTGTGTGGATCTTGATGAACGAGCAATTAGTGTATTCCTTTGAAACCCAAAGACAGCTTAATTCTTAGTCCATTTTTTCATTGCTGACTCCAGCACACCTTGACTGATATTTATGAGAGGTTTTGGGCTCCCTCTGGTGGTTTTTGAAAACCAGAAAGCTTGAACAGAATGTAAATCAAATAAAAATAGTTTTGCGCACGAGAAGTTCTTATAATTAGCAGAAGACTGCATGCCTAATTCCTCCTCTGTGTTTTACCACACTTATTTTTGATTTTTTTTTTTTTTAATAGAGGTCTTTTTCTACGGTGATTTATCTTCAGAAAGGAGAAAGGCATAGTAATATATACGAGAGCAACAAAGTAGGTAATTCAGCTAAGGCGCTGTGCTATCATTAATGGTTTCACAAACAAAACCTGCATGTGTCTGTTAGTTTTTCATCTATTTCTTCTCCTAGTTCTTCAGCTCCTGCACTGGATTTGAAACTAATCCATTGTTATTTACTGTGGAAAAATACAGTTAAGTTATTTCATTCTTGATGGCTACAGTGAAAATTAGGTATACCATAAATGGAAACTCAGACCCCAATCTCAAATTTTTATTTTCCCAATTTAGCATTTGTGCCTGGAGGCTGAAAGAAAAACAAAAATAATAAAACATTTACCTCAAGAGGGTTTCTCTTTCTCCCCAGGCTCAAATACATGGGTATGCCTCTTGCTGATGAAAAGAGAACTTGCATAGAAATGTTCCGTGTTAATGCACAGTTAATTACAAACATACAGAACACACAAGGTGAAAACTGCTTCTGATCATTCTCTGCTTCTGCAAAGTCAGTGCTGGTTTGCAAGCAGCCTGGCAGTGGGCTAGGATTTCAGTGCAGGTGTGTATGCACGGGGGCTGTAGCCCAAAATCTGCAGCTGAGATGCTCAGGTGTTGGTTGGGCATCTGCTGAATGAATGCTGCAGGAGCGTGTGGGCACCCAGGGGACTGCTGGAGCACAGGAATGTCTCCAGGACAGCCCCCTCACCCTTTTTCTTTTCTTTTCCTTTCCCTTTCCCTTTCCCTTTCCCTTTCCCTTTCCCTTCCCTTTCTTTTCTTTTCCTTTCCTTTTCTCCCCAATACTTGTAGGACAGGAAAGAAGGGATGAAGACATAGAATTAAGAAAGTTCTACCTGGGCAAAGGTGTGTGGTTGTGTTCAAAATCCCTCTAAATTACTGTAAATTTTGGATTACTAACTTGATTCTTCTGTCCCATTTGATTAAAATTCAGGAAACAAATCAGTTGCATTAAAACAACACAACTTCCACCTTTTTTATTTTGATTGTATTAAGCAGACATTATTGGATAATTTGGTCACTGGTCATAGGAAATTGCCATTTAACTTAATATTAGAGTGAAATTCAAAGTCAGAAGACGGCTCCAAATCAACTTGTGTCATGTAAAAAGGATGCAAAAAATGCTGGGCCCATGTAAAAAATGGATATTTGTCCCATTTTGTTCCATGGAACCAGGATTTTTACCAAAATGACTCAATTAAAAGTCTTGTTGTTCAACTTTATGTATGTAATTATATTTCTGAAATCAGTTGGTAAATTCCATCAAGTGCTCCCCTTCTTCTCAGGGTGTCACAGGTGTTACTTACCTATTACATATAATTAGGAAATGTGGGTTTTTGGATTTTATGTTGTTTTTGTGGGTTTTAATTTTTTTTTAATTAATAATAACAACTTCTTCCATCGAAGGAATTTGTTCAGTGTTGAAAGTCTCTGTCCTGAGTGCCAGCAAAGGGCTCAGTCCTGCAAGTTCCCATCCAGCAAGGCACTTGGGCATGTCCTTAACCTCAAACATGGGTCTCATCCCCAGGACCTCACCAAACAGAGGCTACAGACCCTGCAGATGCGACCCCCAAGCCTCCTCTCCATTGGTCTTCTGCAGCGCTTCCATAGATTTGTTATAGTAATATGGTAAGAATTAAGCCCATGGCATTTAAGGTATTGTTATAAAAATACTGCACAAAGATAATACATGCTGTATTGTACAGTGTATCAGTTTTCAAACCAGGCAAATGAAGCTTTCTGCAAGCTTGAGGTCCTTTGTTTCTTTGTACAAAAGGGAACACTCTCGTAGCATCTTACGTGGTTTTGATTATAGCATTTGTGATTCTTTAAATATTTATTCTTCAGCAGTTAAGAAACTTGGTGAAGGGGAACTTTATAAACATTTATCGTGGATTGAGTGTTCATGTGGAAAGAAAAATGAGGCATTTTCTCCTATAGGGAAGAAGCATCTTTACGTAAAATCCGTGTCCTCAGTTCAGCAGAGCATCTTGCTCAGGACAATTATTGAGAATATATCCAGCCTTACACAGATATCAAAGTTTCTGTCTAGACTCCCCACATGCATGAAGTCTGCCCTGAATTGATGCCTGCTTCACATAGCTGCCCATGGATCACTTCAGTATTAGATGTGCTTTCACAGCATGCAGCTCTCCAGAAGACAGGCGAGTAAACGCTCCCTTCATCACCTGAAAGATTTATTTGCTTTGGGGTGATTGGCAGCAGTGTCATGTAAAGCACCAGAGGGCAAATTCCATTTGATTAAATAATTATCACATATGACCAAAAAATGTACCATTATGTGTGAACACTAATATAAACTCCCCAAATTCCGTCCACTTCCTCCCTTGCTCTGTTAATTTCTCTTTCATAGGCAAGTGACACAATTACTGACTTTAAACTAAAAAGGTTCCAGGGTATGGATGGTACTCAGAACTTAAAATACTATGTGCTGATTAAAATTTTTTACAGCTTATTTAAAACAGCTTCCCTGAGAAGAAGTGGAAAGTGCATCACTCAATGGACCCCGAGCAGTTTTCAGCAAATTCAATCCCACAGAACATTTCCTAGGGAGAGGCAGAGACTGAAAAAGCATTGTTTCTGCCTCCTACTGCAAATAATTAGGGTCTCTTTTTGTGGCCCAGTTTTTCCAGGCTCTATCTGGGCAGATTTCCCAGTGACTTTAGTGCAATTAGAACTGTTAAAAAGACTTGCAGGATGGCTTCCAGTTCTCTGAACAGTGAAAGACAATGAAAATGGTGTTTATTCATAAATAAATATGACCAAGCACTAGAGGCACAGCCTGTGATTTAAGTGGGTGCCCGGGATCAGGGCAGCACAGCTGGGCACCACCGGCTGCGTGCTGTGACATGGGATCATGCCTGCACTAGTATTGGGGTATAAACATATCTGCTGATATTAAGATGGATAAACAGAAAAATATAGGCCCACTGATTCCAGTGAAAAACCTGCCATCTCTTCCCCACTTCCACTCATGTTTTTCGTGCTCCTGTGCCAGCCACCCTCTGTAAAGAGGAGCAGAGGCAGTAGATGGGTCTGGCTGAGGGGGTGAGGGTCTCCTGTGATGCTACAGTGCCACCCTCAGCTGACAATTGCACCACCAGTTAGAGTGAAATAGGAGGACACTTGAGGGAAAGTTTGGCTGGAGTCTTTAGCTGTTTTTTATCATTAAGTTTCTTTGCTTTATTAATTTTGTTCTTGTTTTAGGCACTTACTTTCGGGATGAAGGTCTGGGACAGCGTCTTCTATCATCAATGGGAGCCCTTCCTCTGACTTGCAGAAAAGAGAGGTAGTGTCTTCATTTGTGATTTTCAGTTCTTTATTTTCTGAAGTGCTTTGTCCAACTCAGTCTTCAGATACTTTCCAAATACCACTTTGTCTACAAAGGCTGTGCTAAAGTGTTTGATTCCTGATACTGTGTGTATCTGCTTGATTGGGCAGTAATTCTGTATTCCAGGCAGGTTTATTCTAAAAGTGGCATCACTCTACATTGGTCGGTATCTTTTGCTGGGATTACTCCAAACAAGCTTGACCTGTTGAAATGTAATGTTTCTCATACTAGTTTCCCAAACTAGTGAGGCTGTTGCTATTTCAGGTGGCTTAAAAATATGTGCACAGTTTGTACTTTGAATGTTTAATAAGCTTAAAACATGAAATATATAATGCAGTTTGAACTTTCTAGTGTTATTTCATCACCAAAAAAGCAAAGTCTTGAGGCTCAGCAATTGCCTTTGTCAGAATGTAAATTCCAGCATGTAATACCCAGGCTGTATGTTTCAGGAAATCAGTATTAACCTATTAGTATGCAGTTTTCCTTGGAGAAGAGCCATCTTCACACTGAGCCTGTATTCCTGCTTCAAACCTTCCTGTCACTGTTCCGTATCCACGACCCAGCCTAAGGCTGCCTTTGACGGTTCTCCAGCCATTTCCTGCATACTGCACTAGCACTAATTGAAAATTTGGGTGGCCTTGCTTATTTATTTTCCTGGAATGTAGTGGGTTATATTTTCATGGCACTTTCTCAGCAGTGCAACGTTTCAATTTCAAAACCACTGCAATATGAGGAAAAGTAACCCCCAAAATTAAAAAAATAACAATAAAAAGCAGCATATCTTTGATTAATTTTTACAGTAGTTCTTTTGTAAAAATATATAATGGAAAAAGAATTCAATGTTGCTTTTGTCTCTCAAGATCAGAGGCAAGAGAAGCAATTTAAATACATGTACAAGATGATCACATGCAGGCACAATGAGGCATGAAACTTCAAATGTACAGATGCCATGGAAATGAAAAGATAATATAAAGTGTATTCTTTGCAAGTCTTGCAGAGTTCAATAGCTACATAGTGTGTGTGGAGGGAAAAGAGAAACAGCCCCCCTGCACTCTCTAGGAAAATTCCAACTATGTCTGGATGTGCCATTGGCACTAGCGTTGTGCTTTGCCTCCCTGGATTTCTGCAGGAATGTAATTCCACAGCAGACAGGGTTAGTATGTCACTGTTACCTCCATGCTTGGAGACGAGCATGCTTGGGCATGAGTATCTGTTGCAAATTTCAAGTTTTGATCAAAAGAAATTCACTGATCCCTTGACAAAATTTCGATTCTACAGAATTCTTTTCATACCTAACTATTATGTTTTATGGTGATTTTTATTGTGTGTGTAAAAATTAAAGGTTGACACAATCCTGTTTATTTTTTTCCTAATACACTATGTGCAACTATTGAAGTTTTTTGGGAATTATGTTTTGTTCCCAGAATTCAGGCATAAAGTATAAATATACAATTAAGGTCCCTATCTGTATCTCAGAAATTATTTAGGGGAAGAGTGAATTGAAGATGGAGTCTGTTTTTACCTACATCTTTAGGACTACCCAACTATTTGAATTTATAGATGTTCCAGAAAGGAGATAAAACTGGATGCTGAAAGGAAAAGAAATTTGAAAAAGCAAAATGTCTCTCCTATTTCTGAGTTTTCAGGATGCTATTTTGGTGTTTGATCTATAAATCTGACATTTGGAGACCTTTTAGTCAATTGCCAAACATTTCTTGCAATTTACTGAAGGAACAAAATAAGCAGGTGGGGTTTTTTGTTTGGTTGGCTTGTGGTGTTTTGTTGTGGGATTTTATTTTGGGGTTTTGTTAGGGTTTTTTTGTTATTGTTTTTGGGGGTTTGGGGGGTTTTGGTTTTTTAAAAGAAGTAATCTCAAATCAAAAGGTCAGCCCCAGCATTCCTCCATATTTCCATTTCCTTCTTTGAAAAGTCAAGATCTCCCCACTGGGGAAGTTCAGATTTTAACTGGACCTTTCCATCCTGTTCTGAATCCTATTTTCAAACTCCCTCATGGTACATTTCCCAGTGAGAAAGTTGATTTTGGCAGTTTAAAAGTGCCCCAAGCTAAAGGTTGCGTAGCAATGGATCAAAGTGTATCCTGCATGCACCTATTGTGCCTCGCTACAATTAACAGTGAGATTTGTTTCAGCTGGATATACACATTCCCTGAGGTGAATGGCTGAGAGAACTGGGATTGTTCTGCCTGGAAAAAAGAAAGCTTCAGGGCGACCAAATTTCAGCTTTTCAGTACCTGAAGAGAACTTACAGGAAAGATGTGGCAATGCTCCTTACAAGAGCATGTAGTGACAGGACAACAGGGAAGGGGTTCAAATTAAAAGGTTTAGATTAGATATCAGGAAAAAATTCTTTACAGTGGGACTGGTGAGGCACCAGAACATATTTTAAGGTCCCTTCCAACTCTAATCATTCTGTAATTTTATGAAGGCCAACATGAGTAATTGAGGACTTCACTTTTTTATAGCTGGTTAATTTTGCCTTGTAAATGAGAGCAGTAATCAGTTGGGAAAGATGGGTTGAAATGGAAGAAGACAATGCTCCTCCAGCCCCGTCTCCTCCATGAGTGTTTCTCTACCTTGTTGAGGATACAGTCACACCATCAACTTGGCTTTGGGCACAACGAGACACAGCACAGAACAGGAGGGATCTTGTGGTGGGCATATGGGGCACTTTTAGAAGTGGATTTGCTGCACACAGAAGTTTATCTATTACAGTGCTGAACAATAACTAGCGACTGTCACATTCACAAATACTACTAACTCCTTTAACTCTGATTTTGGGGTTTTTTTCCCTGCAAATGCCTTTAGAGAAAACATCAGGATTTCTGTCAGGTCACAACTGATGATGTCTTTCACTGCAGCCTATAGCTTTGGGAAATGGACAAATGGAATGGAAACTATTCTAGCCAGTTTTCACATGCCATTCTTTTTTTTTTTCTGTGGCTAGAAATACTTATACAATCAAAATAAATTTGATTTTTTGATCCTGCTGCTTGCTCACAACTGAATCATGACACAGGCCCTAAGTGGACAAGTGTAATGATATCAGTATAGAAAGCTAGCCAGTACGTAGCAAGAGTGAGCACAGGCTGGATGTCAAAATTTAAAAGTTGCACAGAGCCACAAGGCACCTTATGAATGTGCCTAGTACATCTTGCCTCTTAAGGAAAGACTGACTATAGCTCCAGGAATAGAATTGTTCCTGCAGGTGCTTTGGCCACTTCTTAAAGGCTTTCAATCAACAAGGCTCGATGGATTCCCTAAACAATCTATACCACTATTTCATTGTCTTCAGCGTTACAGTTCTTCTGCCTTTGCTAGTGTTTCCTGTTCATTATCCTGTCCCTCCCAGAAATGGAAAACTGACTCTTAACCACTGTGGTGCAACTTTTATCCAGCTTTTGGAAGTGGTTGATTATTTCCCACAAGCAGGATTTGGGGCATGCAAAACACTATTATTATTATTATGTTGTTGTTGTTTTGTTGTTGTTGTTGTTATATAATAGTAATATAGAAACAGGACGGAATAATAATTATAAATGTATTCAGATATTGAACATATTTTAATGTGTGTCTCAAAGAATAAAGTGAGTCAGTGTCTCAGATATGAGCTGACCTGAACTGGGGACTGTATAAGGCTAAGTCCAACAGGCTACTTAATGTGCACGCATAATTTTAAGTATTTGAGTTCAGCACTTTTGGTAAAGTGAATAATAGACCTGAAAGTGTTTTCAAGTTAATGGGAACTCGTAAGTGCTTTCTTGGATCACAGCCCAAGAGCTCAGCACATTGCAGGGCTAAATACAGAATTAACAGTCTAAATTTAGGCCTCTGTGTTTTAAAACACTGGCTAACATTCTTCTCAGAAATTTCTGTGGAAATTGCTGAAGATCTGAAGTCAAGGCCAAACACCCCTTAGACTTCTGTGTCTAAGAACAAATGTCACTAAGAAACACTAAAGACTAGAACTGTAGTTCATTAAAATCAAATATTGTCATGTGTTTAAGGGGTGTCAGATGAAGCTGTCTGATCCAGTGCCTTTGATCATACATTTAAGGAAGAGACCAAGATTCACATTTTAATGTTAATTGCTTTTCTGAGATACTAAAATATTTTTTCTCTCTGAAAGGAACTTAATAATTATATCTAATTGACGTAAAATGCAGCCTCTTGCTAACAGCATAGTTGTGATACTAATCTGAATGTAAGTTATCTAAAAAGTTAAGTTTTGAAAAACCAATTATACTTGGCCCAGTTGCATAGTTTATCTATCTCATCCCCATTCTTATCCCCTTTTTCTGAGCCATATTTTTAGTTTTCCTTTTCTTTTTCACCTTAAGAGACTTAGAGTTGGTTAGGAGAAATAGAAGAGGAAAGAAGAAGAGAGAGACTGATAGGGAGAATTATGAAGAAAAAAAAGCAAACAAGAAGATATTTAGTAATAGATAGAATCTTTATTTCTAATGTTAAATACAAGAATTCCTCTATCATTTGCTTTAAAATAAATACAGTTTTGCAGAGATGCTGAATGGGGCAAGTTATGGAAACAACTTGGCTTCATAAAAATAAGTTGAACTGATAATTAAATAATAGTTCTTTGTTACTCAAGTTGTTTTTCACTAGGACACATTAGGAAGTGTTGGCTTCTACTGGAGCAGAGATATGCTCCCTTCTAGTGGAGTGGACCTGGGGTGCTCAGGCAGCAATGAACAGTCCCATGAGTACAGAACAGGAGATCTGTCAACATGATTTCAGAAGTCTGAAAAAAAATTTGATTAATATCTTTTCCTTGCTTATACCCAAAATATGGAAATTAAAGCAGTTGTGCCAGAGTTCGTTCTTGTGGAAAAGAGAAATAGAATCTCACCTGGAATTTGAAGGACAAGAACTGCCAAATAGCCTTTGAAGTGGGATTTTTTTTTCCTTTGAGAAAGAAAAGGGGCAAAATTTTAAGTTGGTTTAGATTTCAACCTCTCCCATCTATTTTTTTTCAATACCCACAGGACAGAAAGGTTGGTCCCAAGAAGTATTTAAACTGATGCAACTTAGTAGTGACACCCTTGACAGAGCTGTGGTATACAGCATTCAGTATTTTTAGTTGCACAAAGTAATTTAGTAATTTGTTTCATTGGTGCTGTTTAGAGAAACAATGCCTCTGGGTCAGTAGTGCACAGATTCCTTGGATAAATCTTGAAAGGGAAGAATTACGGTGGTGTTAGCCAAGAAAGCAAAAGAGTGAGAGAATTTTGTGTACTGTTGGAAATGGTTGAAAGTGCAAAGAATGTATTTTTTGTTTGATGTGGAAAAAGTGACTGTACGTGTTCTGGAGGAAAACTCAAAATATTGTGTGCATTAATTCATATGTTGTTTCTCTTGAAGCATACCAGAAATCATCTGGGAGAAAACACTGATCAGTAAGTTGTTTTTTTCTCTCTCGCCTTTCAGTGAAGATAAATATATTTCACTTCACAATGAAAGTTTCTGGCTTAAGCTCCCGGATAACAGCCAAATGCTGCCAAGGTCAAAGAATTTATTTCTGTACCTATGTATTAAAAAAAGAAATAGAGCCATAAGATTTAAGTAGATCAGTTCCTGGATGCTGATTTGACAACACAAACCCAGGTGATTTTCAGTTTAGGAGGAACCAGAAAGCAGCTGGTCTTGGGAGCAAAATATAATGCATGAAATCTGCTTGGAAATTGAAATATCTGCATGAATTTTTTATAAAATCTGCGGGAACTTCTAGAAACCAACATCCACAGGGATGTTCCATTGATGATTTGAGAAAACAAAGGGAAGTGGAACCAATGAGATGAAGAAAGGTTGTGCAGTAATTATAGATTTGTTAGAGCAGGCAAGGATATGTTGGGCTTCTTGGCTCGGCTCCTGGTTCTACTGCCATGGTTACTGATCTCCAGTTCAGAAGACACGATATGATCATGGAAGCAGCCCTCTTAATTTCAAACAGGCTTTAGGTTATGTACACACAGGAAAATAGGAGGAGCTGGTGAGTTATAAATCAGATAGGTTCGTTTGTGGCAATTATGAAGCAAACCATCTGTATGCATTACAAGACAGACAAATAATGATGACCATGGATTTGTCAAGAAAAAATCCCATTAAACCAATAAGACCTCCTTTTAAAATAAGTTAATAGGTGTTATACAAAGGAGAGAAGTATTAAAAAGTCATATATCTTCATTTTAGTAAAGCTTTAGACAAAGCTTCTTGTGAATAAGCAAAGACAATATGATCCAAATTGAAAACCCCACAGAGTCAGAAAAGGCAGGGCCATTTCTGAGGAAGAGTTAGCAAAATGGGGCAGTTACCAAAAAGAAAGATGTATTGAAAGAGGCTTCTCAAAAGTCTATCCTGTATCTGATACTCCTTATAAAACATCCAAAGAACAGAGCAGAGACTAAGCTTGATATATTTGAAGATGATATGAAGAAGAGAGCAGAAAAAAGAGTGTTAGAGAACAGAATTATAATTCAGAGGGAATTTGTCTGGTTATGAGGGTTTTTTTAAGGAAAACACAAAAGATGGTATTCAGTAGGTGCAATAGACATAGCATCATCAGTTCCCCATACAGGATGGGGAAAAGTAAACAGGATTACAGTTGCCTGGAAAAAATGTAGAGTGAATCACAGGCAAAGCACGAGTCACCACTGTTACGCTATTGTAAAAAGGAAAATGCCATACAAATGGGGTAGAAACAGGAAAATAGCCCGAAAAATAGGCAAAGCAATTATTTGCTCTGCTGCCCCATGATACAGCTTAAATTTTAGTGTTTTGCGTTGAGGGTTTTTTTTTTTCAAGTTTTTCACCACAATCATGCTTGGCTTGGGGAATTGTGTTTCCAAGAATGACATTGGGTGTCTGCAGAAGAGTGCAGGGGAGATCAAGCTTGATTACCAATCCAGAAAACATTAAATATCAGGATATTAATGGGACTGTTTGGAATAAGAAGGCAAAGAAGATACAGGGCCTTTAAATATTGAAAATATGGAAATGACTGCTACAGGGAGGAAGCAAAGAGTCTGTTGGCCAGGCCAGCAAAGACAGACCTTTCACTAATGGACTGAAATTGCAGTAGGGGATATATTCAGAGCATACATTAGAAAAAAAGACCTCTAGTGATAAGGGTAGAGAAACACTGGGAAAGATTGCCTGAGGAGATGGCAAAAGCACCATACTGGGAAGCCTTTAAGAACAAGATTGAAAAAACAGTTAAGTTACAACAAAAGAGTAGTTGATCCTGTCTTGGGGCAAGTAAAAGAACTAGAAAGGGTGATTTCTTATGGTCATTTTCAACTTTATGCTTCTTAGCATTTTTCTGTTCCTCAGATTTCCCTGGTTATAATATTCACCTCACAAATTTAAGCAGAAGTAGGAGGAGGTCTGGTTTGGATGTCCACATGTCAAAAAATCTTAGGCAATAGCTGTAAGCTTGAAGGCATTCAGAAAACAGTTCTGGAAAGGCACTTATACAGTGCAGAATCAAAGTTAATCCATACAGTTTGTCAAGAGAAGGTGAAGGAGTAAATCTGCTGCATTTCACAAACATCTTCAAAAGGAAGATATTTCTGTTAACAAGAAGCAGGCTTGCAATGGACAGATGCTGCAGCTAGATGAATTTACCTTTTCAAACGACATTTATATTTCTATCAGGTTTTTTTACAGATTAAGGTGGAGTGGTACATGTTAGCATAACCACTGAGAAATCTTCAAAGTGCAATGACGGATTTGCCATTTCTCCAAAATAAATAAATAACAAACTTTATTCTTTGAAATACAATGAAGATGCTTTTTTTTCAAAACAGCTACAGAAAGACCTTCGTGTGGGAATGGCTGAAGGAAACTCTACAGCTTTCAATATTCAGGTTAGACAAGATGATCATAATAATCTCTCTGGCCTTCAAATCTGTTTACCCAACTTTGTAGAGAGATGTAATGTTTACAGATCACTGTCAGATCTGCATAAATGGATTAGAAAAAAGGCATGAATGAGCAATTACTCTTGTGACCTCTATGAGGTATAACACTTACAATTTACCAGGTCATTACATTACAAATTGTCACTTCTTTCCTCAGTTTTAACTGCATAGATTAATCTCTTTAACAGCATCTGGAGTTCCACAGAGTAATATATTTATATTAGCAGCATTATATACGACAGCAAATATATACTATATATTATGGTATATACATCATAAGTTATATATATATATATATGACAGATATATATATATATATTTTAACCATACTAGTTTTCTTTTTTTTTTTTTTTTTGTGGGGTAGTGTTTCTTTTCTCCAGAGGGTGACATCTGCAGTCAGTCACTGTCAGCTTTGTTCTGGAGTCACTGAAGGGGTAGGTGATGGTCACTAAACATCAGCTGGGGAAACCACCCACAGCAGATTCAACAAAGTGCACCACACAGGAAGTTCTGCATTGACAGTATTATCCAGGGCCCTATAGATCATAAAATTCCTGGATGCTGCTTGTGGAAATAGGAGGATTTGCCTGTGTGAATGCCAGTGAAGAAAGTACATATGCCTCTTATAAGGCTTCTGTTCTTGTAGAGCTTAGCCTGGTTGTGCTGTTCTGACAAATTCCCAAGGACCGTGATCTGCATAAAAACACTGCTGAGCAGCTTTTTAGTAACAGCAGCTTAAAATCTCTAAAGGCTAGGTGACATTTTCACAAGCAAAAGATCTGTCAGCTTGTCCTCACTTGAGGGGTTAACAGTGGAGAGGCTGACTCTGAAAGTTCAGGTTCCCTCTTCTTAATGATTCACCTATTCAGGATCTTTTCACTTATGACAGAGGTGAATATTCAATCAAATCTGCAACCAAACTGCAGTTTGGCACTGAAATTTATCACTTTAACTAAATCTAAACTCTAAACTGGTTGTTTATTACAAAACCTTCTGGGTACACAGTTCCCTTTATGGACTCCCACAAAAGTCAATGGACATGGGCACAAGTATCACCTCTCAGAGGGCACTGGGCTGGGACCCAGGTATGCAGTGTGCTAGGTGAGGCCTTCTCAATCCACCTAACCTCTCAAAGAGCAGTTTTCTTTGGCACATCTGATGACAGACATTCAATGAGAAAATTCAAACAAGCTGTCACGGAGGAAAAATATAATTTTGAAATGGGAGGCAAATGGTTGCACTTTTTTTTTTAATCTGATGCCAACTTTACTTTTCTTGGAGAACTGAGGAGCTCATTTTCTGCATTGGATCTCAGCAGAAAACTGCAGTTACTAGGTACAACTTTGGAAATAATTATAGAAAAGATAGGTACCATCTGCTTTTGTTTTTCCCCAGAAAGATACCGTGTAATGTTTTACAGAGAAGAGGAAAGAGTCAAAAGTATTCCTTATTGCTTATGGTATGACATATTCCAGTCTAATAATTTCACCTGAGCAGCTTTAACCTATGAAAAAAAGGAAATTTGTGGGGTTTGGCCATAATGCTATTTATGGTGCTTTAAGATTTTATGCAAGGTAATTTGTTTTCCCATTAATGTCCTGCTTTGGCAAAACTGAGGAATGGATTCTTCCTTTCTGGTTTTTCTTTTTTCTCTCATTGCTTTTCCTCTCCTTCCCAGTAAGATTTTGTCTGAATTTGGCTTTTGCAACCAAATATGGAACAATACAAGCAAATAGTGAAAAAGGGTATCTCCTGACCCTGTCCATAAGGAAAAGAATTTGTGTTCAGAATCTCCCCAGGCAGCCAACAGGTTTGTAAAGAAACATTTTTACTGGTTTATCACGAAAGGAGGAAGGATTTATGTCACCTGGGGCTGACAGCACTGCTTGAGTATTTGTGTCTGGGCTTTTGCCCACCACCCATCCTTCTGCACCTCCCTCACAGAATCACAGAATGGTTGGGGTTGGAGGGAATCTCTGGAGATCGTCCAGTCCAACCCCCTGCCAAGGCAGGGTCTCCTGAAGCAGGTGAAACAGAACGTATCCAGGTGAGTTTGGAGTGTCTCCAGAGAGGGAGACTCCATGACCTCCATGGGGAGCCTTCCTCGCACCCCATCTGGGAGTCCCAACACTACTGCTGGATGAGTTTCTGTCTATAGGGACAGTGCTTGGGAGTGGTTTTATCTTCATTTATTACTGTTGCTCACAGAATCACAGAACCTGCTGAGTTGGAAGGGACCCACAAGGATCATCGAGTCCATCTCCCGGCTCAGCACAGCACTGTCCCCAGAGTCACGCCATGTACCTGAGGGTATTTTCCAAACGCTTCTTGAGCTCTGTCAGGCTCGTGCTGTGACCACTTCCCTGGGGAGCCTGTTCTAGTGCCCAAACCCTCTAGATGAAGAACGTTTCCCTGATATCCAACCCAACCTCCCCTGACAGAGCTTCAGGCCGTTCCCTCGGGCATAGTCGTTGCTGTCCTTGCCGTAAGCAAGACTGTTATAATTAAGTTTGTATTTTTTTTCTCGTTGCCCCCCATCACCAACTCCCGTTTCGCCCGGACGCCTCCAGAAGCCCCAGCTCAAGGCTGGGAGTGAGGAAGAAAGGCCGGGCAGGGGCGTGCCCTGTGTGCGGGGCGTGGCTCGGGGCAGGGCGGCCTCCCCCGCCCGCCTCGCTGGCTCGGCGCTCCCTCGATGCGCTCGGGCGGCGGCTGGCGGGGCCTGCGGGCGGCGGGCGCGGGGCGCTGCCGGGAGCGGGGCGGCCGCAGGTGCCGGATGCGAGCGGCGGCGGGCGGTGAGTGACCGGCCCCGGCCCCAGCCCCCGCCCCGGCCCCCGTCGGGCGCTGCGGGGCAGCTCCGGTTCCTTCCCTTTCCCCCCCTCTCCCGCCTCCCCGGGGCGCAGGCCGTCCCCCCCTCCCTTCAGCCTCCCCCCGCCTTCCGCTCCCCGGGCGGGGTCGAGCGTCGCGTCCCCGCCCCGGCCCCGGGACGGCGCTGTCGGTGATGGCTCTCGGGGCGCAGGGGGCGTCGCTAGGCTCCGGCCGTCTCCCCCCGCCCCCCGGTGACTTCCCGGCTGCAGCAGCTCTTCCTCCCCAAGCCCCCTGCCAGGAGCCGGGCACTGCGGGCAGGGCGGGGGGTTCCTGCCACCTGCGCCTCCCGCCGGGGGCACACGGTGTCCTGCTGCTGGGTGACGCTCCCGTGCGAGCTCGGGCCCGGGCCGGCAGCCCTTCCCAGCGCTGGTGGCGCCGTCTCTGCGAGCCAGGGCCCGAGCAGCAGCAGCAGCAGCTCCGTGGCCTTTGCCTCTGTCTCACATGTCTGACAGCGGCCTGGGGGAGCGCCGGCGCCCGCTGGGCTGCACGGGCTGGGCCAGAGCTGTGCGGAGTCCCAGAGTCCCAGAATTAGGTCGGAAAAGACTTCTGACATCATCTAGTCCGACCCATGTGAAATGATGGAGTCGTTCGGCTCAGTGAAGTGTAGGTGTTCTGGGTAGGGGTAGAGGAAGTAGGCAGGGTAGAGAGGTGAGTCAAGGCTGGTTACTTGCAGGCTTGCAGGACTGATTTTTTTTGAGTGTTTTTGTTTTATTTTGGTTTTTTGTTGTTGTTGTTTTGGTTGTGGGTTTTTTTGTTTGGGTTTTTTTTCAGTTTTTTTTCTTTTTAACATTGCATTTAGTTGTGCCATCAAGTTTCATCAAGCTCCCCAAAATTACCGAGTACCTAGGCAAGTGCAGTAGGAAAATAACAGGGTAAGGAATGTGAAGGAACTGAAATAACATACTGGTTGAGAAATGGTTGCTTTCATTCGTATCTATCTGTAGATATTACACTTCTCTGAGACTTAGATTTTTTTTTTAAAAAAAACTTCCTGCACAGTTCAACATTTCTGCCTCATTTGGATTGCCTTGCAGTCCAGAAGTGTCCACGAGCTGGGTGACCAAACATCTTTCCTTCTTGTCTCTTCAATATCCTAATTAGGAACTTGAAAGTGATCTCTTAGCAAGGCATAGATGTCTGAAATTTGGGATTATATTGTTTCCAAAAGGGAGTCTCCCATTCTGTCCTGTTTTACTGTTTTTTAAAATAGTCTTCCTTCTGCAATTTCGTCGCTCATTGCAGGTTAACGGCTTCTAGCCATAGACTCAAAGGCTCTGAATCAAAAGTCAGTAAAATAGTAAGCCATCCTAGCTCTGACAGGACACCAGATTAAATCTAAACTCCAAATATTCATTATTTTAAATGTAGTTAAAAACAATCTCACTTCAATTTTCCAAGTTTTCTGATTGTTCTTATAACAAGCGAAGTCTTCTTTCTCTTTTAGCGATTTCTCTGCATTTCATTGCTATAAACTTTTCTTTGTTTTTGCTTTTGATAGTTTGGTTTTGTTTATGATAAATTTGTCAGAACAGTTAAAGACTGTAAATAAATAAACCCGTTGCTTAGAAAAACAGGTCTGTTTTCTTCCTTTACATTTTGCTTACCTGAAGAAGAAATGCTCTATAATTCTTACTTCCCTATTTTTATTGTATATTATCACAGCTTGCACTGACCCAGCAAGAAGCAGCAAGAGGCATGTCTTGTTGCTGATTTCTTTCCTATGGGTAGCTTAGTTTACAGTTCTTGTAGTTTGTGCTCCTTGGACAACAGTGTTTTTACTTAGATGGAATTTCTGTTGTCTGAAATATCATTTAAAACAGACACAATTATTTTCATTATACAGGTTGGACTTATCTCAGTGAAAGTTATTTTAAGTTGTAATGGTAAGGGCAGTTTTCTTTATGGAAAACATACTTTAGGATGTGTCAGAGGTGAAGTAATTTAATTTTAATTAAAAGGTTGTTATCCATCAAACTTATGCTGGGTTTAAAAAAAATAAAGTTGTCTTGTATTTTTCAGGTCTTCATTCAATAAATGAAAATGTTTTTACAGACTTGATAGTTGGGGGTTTTTTTAATGCTCTTACTGCTTCTTCATATTTTAGAGCTAAGTAGCAGTCTAGGTGAATGAAATTCCAAATGAATTAAAAACAAAAAGTAAAGTTAAGTCATGAACAATAAAAACAATCTAAAATTGTAGGATTTCTTGTGAGAGTGAGCAAGGCTTTTATGCTGGCTGTTGAGAGCATTTGAGGCAAAACTGGGTAGTAAAGACATTAAAATCTAATTCACCAACTGTTTTCCTGAGGTCTTATTAGAAAGAAACTGTATCCACTGATACAGTCCATTCTTTATTATGCTGCTCTTTCCAGAGGAGCTGGACTAAAGCAAAATAAGTAGGTTGACTAGAAAGGCAGAGGCCACTGACCTCTTTTATTAAGCAAAACTTTCAGATATGTTAAACCATACTTAATTAATTTCTTTCAATGTAGTGGTATGTTTAGCTGTAAATTCAGTAAGTCTTTATCACTGTACTTGAAATTAAACATCAGTTTTGAGTTATTTTAATTCTGTTTATTCTGTGCTTTTTGGCTTTCCGACTTCACTTTAAGAAAAGAAAAAATGAAACCAACCAAGAATGAAAAGAAAAAAGTATTTATCTCGATAGGATGGTGACAGATGACTGAATATAAAAGGTGTTCTTAAAATACAAATTCTGACAACTATGGAAAATGTCCATTAAATAATACACTGAGTTTTGTACACCAAGACAAAACTCTTTTACATACACATACAGACACTACCTGCATGTATTTTAAATGCCTGTGGGTCAATATTTATGCAAACAGGCAAAGAAAACATTCTGCAGGAGAAGTCAGAAGTACTTCATTTTACAGCCATGGACTGCAAAATAGTACTCAGAAGACTGTAGATGTTACAGTGAATTTATTTCCTATGTGAGTTTTTCAGACAGAGTGGAACCTATTGCTTTACTTGAAGCCAGCTGAAGGTTCAAAATCCAAAAACAGCTGAATTAGTATCTTTTAGCAGAAGTCAGATGTTAGCTCTTCAGCTTAACTTTGACCTTCTGTCTTGGACCACCTACATTCTGTAAATCTGGGCTGTGCAACATTGTCTTTCAAATTACTTTTCCCAGGGGAGAAATATGGTGTTTGGTAATGGAGGGAATCTTGTTTGTAAAGGTGCTTGGAGGATGAGGGATGATGAGACAGTATATGCACAGTGCAGTCACGTCAGATTCATGTTTCATCTTTTCTGCTGAACATGAAAGCAGAGGTCTGTGTTTACAGCTTGCAAAGTATGAGTTCAAAAATCTGGCTGATAAAAATTTTTGTATTTTACCCTGGAAATTACTCTATGGAACTTCAATCAGCATTTCAGTTCAAAAGCACGTGGATTATTCTCCCAGTGTCAAAAGTTATAAGGAGAAGGGAAGGCCAGCAGGGAGAAAAAATCATTTTTGTGATATCCTGGAATGAAAAAAGGCCCTCAAAACCTCCCTGAAGCAACTTCCCTAGAAACCAAGTAATGACAGAAATGCCTGAAAATAGTTATTAATTGTAAAATTACCGTGTTACAGGCTTTGCATAGGGAAAGTTAAGATATGTATTCAGTATTTTAAACAACACCAGGTCATACGCCTCACTTCTCTGGAGAAATTCTTTGTAATCATACTTTTTATATTATTTTGGAAGTATTTAGTGCTTTTTTCTCCAAAAAGAACTTGATCTGTGTAGCTTTTTCTTGAATACAACGTTATTAATCTGCAGGA
This sequence comes from Sturnus vulgaris, assembly GCF_052056855.1. Classification (NCBI taxonomy): domain Eukaryota; kingdom Metazoa; phylum Chordata; class Aves; order Passeriformes; family Sturnidae; genus Sturnus; species Sturnus vulgaris. The sequence continues at coordinate 73,843,024 of NC_142243.1, read as the reverse complement.
ACTATGTTCAGCATTTTCATTAGAAAATACTGAGATTACGCCTGGTGATGAGTGTGAAAGCCCGTGTTTCCTTTCCAATTTTGTTTGCTTTGTTTTTAAGGAAAACAAAGTTTCAGAGACACCAGGTCCTTAATGGGACTGGTTTTCCCTTGACCTTAACGGGAGCTGCAGATTCCCAGATTTTCAGTTTTAGGCAAAGGCAGATCTTAGATTATATTGTGCAGAAACCAGTGGGGTCTCTGGCAGTGTCAAAGTGTCTGTGGATCAGATTACAGTATAAATCAAGGATTTCTAGGTATATTTAGACTTGGGTTTTTGTTGGGTTTTTTTCCCCGTGACGCTGTTGATAACCCAAAAGCAAAGTACCCCGTATTTGGAAGTTCATTAAAAAGCCTGTATTAGTTAAAGATTTAGGACTATGCTAAGTAAAATTTCCTTTTTAAATAGTCGCTTTTGTGTTGATGACAAACGAAACTGATGTTTTTTGAGATACTTATAAAATGTCTCAATTGAAAAAGCAATTACTTTCAGTTTTCTGTTTAAGAATTCTGTGAGTCTTGTGACATTTCAAATCTCAGAGTGATTTTAACAGGTGTACCTTGCTTCTTGCTGGAAAACCACACACTAGATTTTTGGAAAAACATTAAGAAGCTACGTATATAGCAGATGAGTTCTTCACAAGTTTCCTTAGCAGGGAAAGCAGGGGAGATTGTGTTTCTCACAAGACAACCTCTCTGCTCTGTAAGCGTGATCGCTCCGTACAGGACATGAGGTTTTAGGCGGGCGAGTGGAAATGAAGACTTGTAAGGCAAAGACAGGCTTTTGTTGGAAAAATACCTGTGCATGCAGTCTGTCAGGGAACTATTTGAGTGTGTGTTGGACCATGTGAATTGAGGAAAATGCTGTAGCCTGTGGCTTGAGTGCTTCCGTGAGCAAAGGCCAGAAAGAGGTGTTGGAGAGAACATGAAAAATACAAGAATCTCAGTAACACAAGTGTATGTCTTATCTTTTAAGTATTTTTTTAAACAAAAGGAATTGCCAAAACAGTCACATAGTAAGTGTTAGCATTGCAGCCCTACCTACAAGCAGCCAAGTTAAAACTTCAACCATGTGAACTGTGTAATTACAGTGGTTATATGGTGTTTTTATAAAGAATATTGTGTATAGTTACAGGGCTTAGAAAAAAAAATCTGTGGTATCTTGTTTCTTTTCTCTAGAAAAAAAAATTATCCCTTTGGGATTCATTTAGTTTATTTTTCTGAACTTCTGGATCTTTCTGAATGCATTTGCATAAACATATTTGAAAGATTTTGATGCTTGAAGTATTGTTTTCGAATTTCTGCCTATGAATAACATAAGATCGAGGGATAATGCGGTATTAAGATTTTTTACCATTTTCCTATTAATTAAATTACATACAAGAAATTAATAATAACTTTAGAACAAAAGAGGGATGAATGGCTTAACTGGAGGAGAGTAGGATGAGGACTTCTGGATGAAGCAAACATTGCAGAATGTTGGAGGTAGAAGCAGATGTAGGAAGATGTGCTTTGTGAGAACTTAGAAATTAATGGGAGATTTACGGCCATCTGCGATATGGTTTTGTATAAAGCTGAGTTGACTTTTATATATATATATTTATATATAGATGTTTAGGACTTTTCTTTACGATGTTGCTAGATTATAGTGATGTGTCACATAGTAAATACAGAAGCTTTTAACAAGTAGATGAATTAATTTCTGGGGAGTTGCAATGTAATTTATAAGGAAAGTAGCGGAAATTTTGGGGAGAAACATCTGTATTCAAACTTTCTTTAATTATATTTTCTTCTATGCTATTGCCCTTTTCTCAGCAAGCCAGTATGACCAAAATAGACACACAGAAAAACTAAATTGGTTTGACTTGAGTCTTGGTAATGAATAGTTGGTGTTACATTGATATATCAGTAAAAGTGTTCATTCAAGAACTAGTATAAACCAGCATGTTGACTTAATTAATAAATTGGAGGAATACATTATTTTCAGTGTGAAGTTACAGAACTTTGAAGCTAATCTTTTTTAAAATGTATTTGGTAAGGTGAATTTTTTTTTTCAAAGTTTTCACAAACACAAATGTATTTATCCAAATTTATAAGGCTGTTACTGACATTTGGATTATTGTAGTTTTGATGGTTTTGTTTAATAGTGGAGTTTTGGAGATTGTCATTGTCACTTAGGTAAAAAGATTTTGAACTGAGGTGAAAATGTGGCTGTGGTTCTGAGTTGTCCAGATGTGTATGTATTAAATTTGTGTGCTGGTGAGCTTGATGGGGGAGGTATGTGTGTTCATGGTAGCAGAGCGGAGGGAAGGAAATCTTTTTTTAAAGTAGACTCACTGAAATAGATTTTTATGAGTCTTCAAACGTTTTACCCCGCTTTCTCTGTTTGAACAGGTGACATAATTGGCAGACGAAATTACTTCTGAGCTAAAAGAAACAAAGAACTCCCCCTATTTTAAAAGTCTCTGTTCATCTGTATGATAGGCTATTGTTGGCTTTAATCTATTTTTAGTGTTTTGCTATTTTTACTTCTTGCTGCTGATGAGTTCCGAACTCAGTGTTACATGTTGGCTCATTAACTTCCTTCAGGTTGTTTATGGTATACAATGCTAATGAACAAAATTTCATTTTACAATGGAATGTTTTTGGAGACAATTTAGCGTTTTGATGTCATAATGTCATGTGTGGTTGATTGTTCTCTGTGGGGAATATCTCCCCTCTCCAAATAAGCAACATCCCAGAACTCCTCATGTGAAAGAAGGTCAATATATAGGTATTTTTCACATTGTAACTGACAGGATGCTGTCATTTAAAATGTACAAGGAAATGGATTTATACTAGTCTAGATTTTTTTTTTTTTTGACATGTGATAGATAGAAGGTTAATTGATGTTAAATGGATGCTTTGTTCGCCCTTCATCAGCTACTAAACTAGTACTGGAGGAGTGCAAATCATTACTACAAAAGGCCAAGGCCAGTATGTTTTCTTAGTGAGCTTTATAGGTCTTTTTTCTTATCCCTTCCTTCTTTCCCTCCTTCGCAACCGCACAAAACATAACCAGCTGCAATGATAGGAGGAGAGAGCAAGCCGCTTTTCTAAACACACACACACACCCCCCACTCTCTCACTCCGGCCCCCCTCTTTCCCGCTCATACCTCAGCAGAGTGACAGCTTCTAGATGTTGCGTGCGAGTGAGTTCAGCTGGTGCTGTGTGGTCTGGGTGTGTGGTCTCCAGCTCAACCGAGAGGCTGCTAACAGGGTGGATGAGAGAGAGCAACACTGTTTACTTTAATTTATTTCGGATGCCGGAACTGTGCCCGGAGTTTCTCCCGAGCTGGGTTCCACCGTCAGCGGTGTCAATCCCTCGCAGCTGCAGCCCAGGCTGCGGCGGGCGGTGAACTCCTCTGCCGAGGGCTCTCCCAGCATCTGCCCCGGGTCCAAGCCTTTTAATCCCTTGTGACTCAGAAATGTTAATGGCATCGCTGAGTGCTGTGATTATTTTGCTTTCACTCCGTCAAGATACATCGCCGTGAAGATGTACCTTGCTGGGTTAAGGAAAGTGGACGTCTGAGATACTGAAGGGAAATCTGCGAAGACGGGCTGTTGTGAAAGCAAAACTGCTGCACTCCTTCCCTGTCCACCCTAAAACTAAAATGTCTAGTGTGCCCTTTGTGGCTGATTGGAATATTCAGGAGCCTTTTGAAAAAACACAGGGTATCATATTATGTCATTTAATACTCCGAGTCTTTTCTTTTTTTGTCGTTTGCCCTCTTTGTCACAAAAGTAGCACGTCTTCCCAAATTGGAACTGATTTTTGGCATGTAACTTAACATGTTTGTCAGTGTTAATATTGGCTTGAATCAACACGCCGGATATGACAGGGCAAGACAAATGAGGCTTTGTTTTTCCTCTATGACAGTGAAATTACCCACTTTTTTGTGTTTGTTCATCTTTTCATTATAAGTAGCTTAGTGGTGTTATGAAGAGTTTCTTTCCCCTAAATGTAAGATTCGTGATCGCTTCTTGTTTAAATTGACAAGTCTTCTTTTATTATTTAAATAAACATGCATAGATTCTTAATATCACTTGGAATTTCAGCATTGTTTAGCTTATTCACTTCCCAGTCTTTTCTGGCAGGCTTGCAGGAATGGACTTTATATTATTAATGCAGTGTTGAAGGCTGTGGCAATTCTAGGGCACTGAAGATCTCCAGAGGGGTTAATAAATGTCAGTTATTTTCACAGTGCTGCTTCTTGGATGCTTTTAATTCTTGGTTTATGTAGATTGTCTATCTGAATTTATATTGTTGGGAAGATATAGCACAGAAAAGGTTGTAATAGTGTTTTTCGTCATTTTGTAATGGTTTTGAGTACAAACATCTAGGAAACATTTTGCCTTGTCGTTCTTCTTGGGGTCATTTGCTATGGCCCTTCACTGACTTTGTCATAGTGTGTTGTACTCAGGAGAGTCTCTGGGTTTTCTAGTGAAAACAAATTATTAGATTTATGTACTAGAAGCACAACTTTGTGTCGTTTAAGGTTAAAAGGCCATCACCTACATTCTGGAATCTGAGTATTTATTGCTTGTTTAAAAAGGCATGTCATAAATCTTTTCATTTGGGAATCATTTAATGCTGTGATGTTAGTGTAACTCACCTGTTGTTTTCAGGTTGGTTTTCTTATGGTTTTGTTTTTTTAAGTGAACAACATCTGAGGCATACTGTGGTTTGCACATGGGTGATGCTTTGCTGTTCCTGCCTCAGCATTTTTTAAATTGTGTTCTGTCACATATATGTGATTAAGAACAAATAAATATCTAATGCCTGAAGGTTTAAATACTTGCCTGTAACTTAGACTTTCTCAATGATGACAAATTGAGTTTTTCTTCCCTCCCTTCTTGGCAGCTTTGATTCCCTTTGCTAGATGACCATGGTGCTTGCATTGATCTTGAGTCTGCCTTCCTCCAAGAGAATCTTTTCAGTTCAGTGCCTGTCAAAGTATCATCAAAGTATCACTGAAAACTTCAATTAAACTGAATTTTCAGTCACTGGAACCATCTTGCTATTTTGTTATAGAAGGCAGAAACTCTGTTTTAAAACACTTCAACGTCTAATTTTTCCCACTGGTGAAAGTTGTAATGTGGCAGCATGCTATTACTCATCTTCCAAAGTTCCATGCCTTCAAGATGTTTGTGGTTTCCCTTTAGGATTTGAAATTACCAGCCTATGTAGTATCCTTCAATCCTGAACTTTGGTTATTCATGTATTTCATATTTTGGTGGTACTTCCAGAGTGTAGCAAAATGTAGAAAGTAGAACTTTGTTTTGCAGAACACGTATGGTAGCTATTGGCATTTTACTTCGGGTTTCTCCTCTGTTTGCCATTGAAAGTTGAATGAGGAAGCCTATATAAGAGCTCTCATTTCAAACCGGCTTTAAACTGAAGGCTTACAAAACTAAAAAAAACCCCAAAACAAATAGACTTGTGCTTTCCCTTATGCTGGGCGATATTTCATTGCTTTGTTATTTGTTTTAAAGTGGATTTTCTTAGGACAAAGATGGAAGATGTCCTCTCTTTAGCAAGCTTTTAATGCTCAGAATTGTCTGGATTTTTTTTATTTTTAACCAGACCTTTGTGAGAGGATAGTTTATTTGAGAAACTGGTGTAAAGACAAAGATGCTCTTTATGAAAGGCGTTTTTCAAGAGGACTTTGTAGTAGGTGCTCTTTGCAGAGGTTTTCTAACTCCTTGTGCTTTTATGACAAGAATTATGACAGAATAATAGAATAGTATGGGCAAGATATCCACATTAAATTGTTGGGGAGATACTGTGAGGAAATTAAGTTTAAAAAAAAAGAGGGTGGAGAGAAACAAAGAGGGAGAGAGAGAGCTCTGCTAATGTAGGAGATTGTCCGTTGTAAAAAACAGTCTTGTTGAAACCTCTTCTGTGAGCCTGGCTCCCAAGAGGAAAGGTCTTGTATAGAAAACTGTCTTTCTGCAATCTCTCCTTGTCTGCATGAGAATCAGTCTTTCAGGAAGAGGGCTGTTTTTAAAAAAATACTGTTTTATGTGTAACACACATTTTGTAAAGAATACATTTTATCTTTAGGGAAACGTACAGAACTGTAACAAAAGCTCAGAATTAGGTGGTTGTCGTGTTTTGTGAAATTAAAATGTAATTTTTTCTTAGGTTTGCCTTAAATTTTTTTAAAAGAAATTTGGGAACTTGCCACAGTAGTATAGTGGCTAGGCTTCCCAGTAAGCACCTCAGTCATGTTAACTGTTGACATCTGTGCTAAGAAGGAGAGGAAATATTATAAATTAATTGAAGACTCCCAAGCATTTGCTTGATATTTACAATAATGACATATTACAAAGAGTTCTCTTTGAAATAAGTGAAAGCAATTGCTGTATAAAAATAATAACAATAGAGCATCTCAGTGCTGTACTGCTTTGAAATGTCTTGAGATTTACTGTGGTATTCGCATTCCAGTGAGGTATTTTAAAGCAATTCTGCAATAAGTATGGAAATACTTTAGAAGAAATTCTAGATCTCAGGAGGCTCAGCATTTTTATTACATTTATTTAGCTCATCATGAAGGGGGATCTAGTGCCGATTTCTGAAATCCAGAAAAAGATGTTGTAATATTACTTTTGAGGTTTGGTATTGAAACAAGCCAACTACCTGTGTGCTGGGTATTTTGAAAGCAGCAATAGCTGCATTTCAAGGGAATTATAACATTTAGGAGGGGGTCAACCAAACAATACCACACAAATAACACCACAGTAGCTACTATTTTACTTGTTTTTCTCTCCATCTAATGTTCCCAAAGATGGCGTTTTTACTTCAGCGTTACTGATTAATATTCCACATAAATATTTACAGAAAAATTGCTCCAAAATAAAAGAGGTGTTTTATATTGACTAACTGGTATCTAGACACATGCTGTTTCCTGCAGAAGGTGGTTGTGTGCATGGGGGGACATAACACCACTGTTCCTTTACAGCTGTTGTGTATCCTTGAGCTCTGTTGAGGATCTATGAGAAAAGCTGCAGAGACTACATGGATAAGATTATAAGGAATAGCTGCAGTTCGTTCTCCTCCCACTTGGTAAAATTAGGGACCTGATTCTTCTCTCGCATCATATTTCTATCGTGCTGCCCTCTGTTTTGTTGGGCAGTGGTGTGGTGGTGTAGTTTTGAATGCAGCACAGATGAGAGGAAAGCTGGAAAAGCCTTATGACTCTAGGATTAGGGATGTTGGCAGAAGATGAGGTCTGTAATTTTCACCTGTGGCAAGTAAGTGGATCAGTAATGTGCAGATGATGTATCTGGACAAGAAGGCTTGGAGTAGGGAATGCGAGGTAAGCGGAATTACCAGGGTGTCTGGATTTGAAAGGAGGATGAAATAGTAACATCCCTCTCCCTCCCTGCTTATGGGTAAAACATCAGAGGGAAAATTGACAGGATAGGAGTAGAAGCAGTTTGTCTGCAAGATGGGGACCTGGCCTCAGTTTTGAAGTGAGGCAGGGACTGTCTCTGTGTGAGAGAGGAGGAGGAGAAGCCAGTTCAGTAAAAGAAATAAGAGTAGGGCACTAGCACAGAGCACAGCTTCTCTTCCATAGCTGGAGATGACTGTCAGCTGATTTCTTTGTAATCTGGTGATACAGTTCTTTTCTTCAGTGCTGTTCTACCCTTATAGCCTGCATCTGTGGATTCCTTGCTTCTCTAGCCTCATGTTGGGTTCATGTAAAACATTCCAGTATTTTATTGGAGACTATTATAAGACTATTAAGACTGCCCATATAATACTGTATTATTTAATTCCTTTTTCATCAGTTGGTTGTTTGCAAAAAAACAGAGAAAGCAATGTTTTATTAGTTTTTAATGTGAAGAAATATTATGAGGTTTGCCAGGTAAAGATACAAAGCCAAACTAGATATGCATTGTGTGTGTTACCATGGGCCCTTATCAGCCTTCCTTCATACACTGGGCATGGCTCATACTGCAGCTTACTATGTTCTTGCTTGTTCAGCATGAATTTACATCTCTTACTAATTGCATACCATTCAGTCTGGAAAGCTCTCTGGAGATACTAGTACTTCTTAGTACTTCTGTTGTGTTCAGGGTATCGAAATGCCTTTTCTATGTTAATGAATTTGTTTTCAAAAATAGCGTTTGAGATGAGTGATAGCATTCCTATTTTAAATATGTAAAACCAAGAAACAGACATTTAAAATCAGACATATTTATAGAATTGTGGTGTTTAGGACCTCCGTATTTCAGAGCATTTTGCAGTATTCCCTATATTCAGGGTGCATTTCATACTGACTTCAGGTGTGGCTGTGGGCTCTGAAGTTGGATCAGAATTCAGAGTTTTGTTATAGGTGGCATGCTATGCACCTATGATATGGACAGACAGAGCGGAGATCCAATTCTGAGGGCAATATTTGATTACTTTTAGCATGAGATCCTTCCTCCCCTTCGTGCCTTGTCTAGTTCCATCTTCATTTTCAGTGTGTGTTCCAACTTTGGAATGTGAAGAAAGAAACCAGTTGGCGGGAGCTTCTTTGATTCTCATGTTGGATTTAGATACTACCACTGAAAAATATGGGGAGGCTGTGTAGAAGCATGGAGTATGTTGGTACAATAAAAGTGTTTTGTATATGCAGAAGCAGCTGAAACAAGGATGTCTTAATTCTACTATGTCTTAACTGCAGGTACTTGGAAACTGCGGTTTTGCTGCCGTTTAGTGTTAGAGATGTTTCAGAGAGTTCTGGGTTTCATTGACTTGACCATTTGCAAATAAAAGTAGAAAATACATTTTGATTCAAAAAATAATAGGTAAGAGGAGCTTAATGAAGTTTGGCTTATATTCCACATATTTTTTACCAACCTGACCTTCCAAAATTGTTTACATTGTTGTGCATGTGTAACTGAGGTTTTGGAATAGTAATAGTGTTTAGTAAGTGTTGTAAGTCAGGTTGTACTCATCATACATGTATCGTCATATATATGCACTCAGGTTCTTATAGCTGCAGAGCTACTCGAAGGAAACTGCTAATGAAAAATAGGAACTTGTGATCAGTTGCATAGTAAACTAAATGTAGACCACATTGTATGGGTACCATATTTTTGTTTGTGCTAAAGAGCTCATTAATGACAGAGCTAATTAAACTGTTCTGACTTGACTCAATTTCAGGGAAGAAATTGAGAAATGCTTTTTCAATATTTTATGTACATTTTTGTTGATATCTTGGGGTACTGTTTGTTTTGTTGATGATCTCTGCTGGTGTAGTGTTTGCAAGTCATTCTCAGTGCATGTTAACATTGGCGCTTTATACAAATAAATGCTGAGGGCTTCCTCACATGGGGCTGTCTATGTCAGTAAGTCTTATTTTGATGGAGAAGTTACTCAAATATGTAATCATAGTCTATTACTTACCTTAGATTAACAGTTCTGAACTTTCTAAGGACTACAATACTAACTTCCAAGTAGAAGTTGGAATACACTCGTTTGAATTCTGATTTATGTAATTTGAAGTCTGTGTATAGATCTTCCTTAAGTACTCAGAAGGTTTAACTCTCAATGTCCTTTTTCTTTCTTTCAGAAAGCTGTATTCAATTTTTTTTAAAAGTGCAAAGAAGATATAATTTTTCGTTATTGTTTTATGACTGTGTGTCAGAAAAGACTTTCAGAGTGGTATTCCAAATTTACATTTATATTTCCCTACCATTTCAGAGGAACAGGTTGAAATGGTTTTAATATTTTTAATATAATTAGTAGGGTTTTAATTTATTATTTCTTGATGAACAGGTAAAAGGAGCTCAGATTGCAGTAACTGAGCAGTCATCATGTCTCGAGCACGGCAGCCCCCACTTGTAACCGGTATCTCTCCCAATGAAGGCATCGCATGGACAAAAGTGACAATTAGAGGAGAAAATTTGGGGACTGGACCTACAGACCTCCTCGGTAAGTTGAAAAAAACACCCTTTTGGTACTGCAGAGGGGAACATTTTGGACGTGATTAGAGATAAATTTTTTTACATGATAGAATCTGTGTTCGATGTTATGAGGAGTGCCCTTTACACAAATGTGCACTTGAATCCATAAATTCAGGGATGCTTCCCAATGTGTAACTAATCAGACTGACTGTGCCTTTTTAGATGAACCCTTAATGTGACTCAGCATCCTGTGCTGAACATGAAAATGAAGAGTGAATGCTTTTTGCAGTGTACTAGAAGAGGGTAGAGATAATGAGATGCTCCTTGTTACTTTGTCAAGAACTGAGAATTTCCACATTGAAATTTTCATGTCGGAAATGTTTTCAGTGTATTCCGAAAGTCACTGGGGATTCCATGCCTTGAATTAAAGTAATTTTGTGTATCTGTAGCAGTTATGACAAGGCACGTTCAGTAATTTAGCTACACAATATGTGAAGAGCCCTTTTCATTGCTTTTCATTTTTAACATGGTAATTTCATTAGAATCGTCATAGCTCTTGTGCTGAAGGAGGGGACAAGATCTTTTCACTGATTCTCCTGACCTCATTAATTGCTGCTCTGTTGCTTCTTTTTCAGGCTGAAATGTCTTGGCTTATTTAAATTTTCTGCATTATCCTTGGCCTTTCTTCTTGCCCTTCAGCGAATCTCTTATTGTTTCACTAGTGGTTATGGGTGACACATTTTGGTTGTATGCAGTGTTCAGGATGTGAATGCCCTGTGGCATAACGCTGTACTTTCACTTTTGTTTTGTATTTCAGCCGTAGAGTTCTGTTTTCTGTATAACTCCTACTGAGAATCAAACTAATGTTTTTGTTGTTCTGCCTACTATAGTTCCATGATTAAATGCATGAGGATTAGTAATCAGTTTGAGCCTGCTGTCTGTGAATGTAAGGTTTTGCCTGCGTGCATCTTGTCTTTGTTCAGTGAATTTCAGCTGTTGTGTTATAATATCTACATTATGGTGCATCACTCAGTCTAATAAGTTCTGCCTTGCATTTTTCTGGGGTTTATGGTCTTCACGCTCTGAATAAATGAATATCATCAGCAAACTTTAATAGATAACTACTTTATCTTGTCATTTATAAATGTACTGAACATAAGTGATCCTGGCATACACGCTATGGAAGCTTTCCTCAGTCAAAACACTTCATTTACTGTTACCCTGTTTCTATGTTGCTGAGCAGTTTTGCCATTAGAGGTTCATATCCTATAGCTGCTTCATTTCCGTAAGCTTTTCGAGAAGGACTCTGTAAAATCTACTGGAAATCCAAGTTAACTGTAACTCCTGGAATTTCCCTTATTTCTTTTGTAAGTTATGCATATGTGTACTTCAGTAGTCATGTTAGAGACAATTTGTCTAATTTGTTGTGGAATCATGACTCCTCTGAAGGCCATTGGAATTTTGTTTGGCTTTGCTAGAAAAAATATTTCGCTTCATGGTTGTAAACCAATGTTCACAAATTCCATTCATGGCCACCACAATGAGCTCTATGGCCAAGCATAAGCTACTAGAGTTTTCCATTCCACTTCAGTTTGCTGTCTCTCAAAAGGGGAAGTAGTATTTTCTTGAGCTGCTAGGTGAGGTTGCGGTGCACTATAGAATCCATACTGAGAAATCCTCAAATAACTGGTGATGTTAGGGGTGAGTATATTTCTGTGTATTTATGTGGCTGATGTACTTCAATAGCCTCGTTAGTTCATTGGTATGATCCTCTTAGAAACAATCAGTGCTATGTTCTTGGAAGGAAGGCATGTCCTGAACTGTACAGTAGTGTTACTGCTGACCAACTGCTAATATTTCTTCTTATATTTCTTTCAGAGTAACATTTGTAACACACAGCTGCTAATAATTTTATGCTTTGAGGTAAAAATAAATAATGCATTGCCTTATTTTTTCCTTAGCTCAGTTGTCAGCTTTCTCCAGTAAGCGACTAAGGCCCCAGATACATAACGATTTCTTTTAATGGTTAAATTAGGCATGTAAATATTCCCTGTTACTTTAATGGAAATACTTGGAAAAGTGAGGCTTTGTAGGCATGAGATTTAAGCGAGTTTGAGTGAGGTCTTTATAAAGTTTATAAAGTTTGAGATACATGAGTGTAAAATGAAAAGCAAGAAACTTTTTTCTTTATATAAACACAGTATCACATAATAGGAGAACATTCTTTTGGTTTCATTTGAGAGAGAGCCTTCTAGTAATCTCTTCGTATCTTTGAAACCAAATAAACTTTTTATTTGTAACTCTATAGCTCATGGTAAAAAACGTCAAATCCAGGACATACCTGTAACATTTGTGTTTTCAAGGTTTAGCTTGTCTTTTAAGACATTTGTAGCTGTATTTTTTAGACATTGTAAAATTGTCCATATATAAGCTTAAATGAAATCGGAACGTCTCCGTAAGAGTATTACTTATGCCTATTTATAGAAAGGCACGTAAAAACTAGAGAATGATGTTCTCAGAAATCTCTGTACTATGCAACAGATTCAAATTAAGTTTTATTTAAAGGGGAGTTTCCTATTTCTGGAGAAAGAAAAATGGTAACTCTGCTATCAGAACTTCTCTCCCAACATGCCTTTATTTGTTTTAGAAATTGTGTTGTGCTTTAACTGTGTTTCATGTGGTATATGAAGTGGTGATAGAGACAACTTTCTTTTGCATTTTTAAGATACAGGCAAAGGCCATTTCCTGCCATTTCAAAAGTATTGGACCTTGTAATCTTGTTCTCTTGAGAGCTTTTGGAACCTCTGAGTAGACAACAATTGATACAAGAATCTTCAAACAGTTGTTCGAAATTTTTTACCCTACTAAATTACTATAGCTTAGTTCTGGATTTTAAAGTATTGCTCAATTTAACCATGAATTCAGAATTTATGGGGTGAAAACATATTTATGAATGTTTTTGTATATACTTTTTGGGTAAAGTATTTCAGTTAGTCTTAGTTCCTATCACAATCTTTTTTTCTTTAGAGAAGATGCTAGCATAAAACTGTAAGAGATGTAATAATATAACAATATAACATAAGGTTATATTATTGCATATATGTAATATGCATCATAATGTAGAGCTTTTTTCTTTCCCGCATGAAACTAAAACTTGACCTGGTTAAAATTTTATGAGTAAATAAGCAAAATATTTTTTTTATTTTAAGTCTTTCTGTGTGTATATCCTATTTCATCCTACTCCCCTCCTTTTATTCAGAAAGAATATTTAAGAAACAAATCTACTGTCCTTTCTCAAGTAAAATTAATTTCAGTTGCAATATGATTCAGTGCCTTTCCATTTTTTTATTTCTTGGATTTCATTTTCAAGATAGTTTTTGGCAGGGAGTAATGCATTTTTATGTCTGACAGCCATGAAAACTGCCAAGTTTGTCTGCTGTGTCATGTCAGAGACTTAAACTGTGAGAGAAAATAAGTGTGAAGCTTTGGTACTAAGCCACATATGCTGACCCTTTTCTGTCTCTAAGTATTTTCTAAATTGGTCAGAGCTTTCTAGAAATTAAAAACAAAAGACAAGCCAACAGGGGAGGAACTGCTCTGCCTGACTAATTTATACTTCAGTACAGCCAACACACTAGTACAGCCTTGTTCTCTTGGACATAAGGCAAAATGTTTCTAGCTGTGGGTGTTACTAGAGGAACCTAATGAAGTTGTTCTCCAAATTGATACTGGAGCAGTTAGGATCTTGCGAGTTTTCCAGGACAGCAGAACTCCAGCTACAAATGTGGAAATTTTTTTTTTCTAGATCTGAGAAAAGAATTCATCTACTCCAGCATCCAGAGTCCTGATCTGACCAGAACCAATCAGTTGGTTGGTGACGGATTGGATTGTTCAGACCTTACATTAAGGTGTACACTGACTCTTATGTCGTAATGAACACCAAAGCTTGTCAGTCTCTTCCTATGAGAAAAGACCTTCTTGTATTTCATAGTTTGTCATCCGTCTTGTGAGAAAGTGTAGAAGAGGGAATAGATGAACATTACACGATTATTCTTTCATAGAGCAAGGGCAGTTTATTCATCAGAATTAGTCTTTCATCGTGCATCTTTTACAGAAGAGATTGGGATGGAATATTTGTCAATTAATACTACTTCAGCCAAAACAGCCTTCTGTGTCCACAAAAGTACTGCTAAACAAATAAGGTTGAAGAGACATTGTTCATTGTAAATATTTACAGAGCATCTTCTTTTTTTTTTTTTTTTTTTTTGTGCAAAGTCATATGGACTGAACTTGTGAAAGATTTGTTGCATGCAGCTTTTAAAGGAGGTTTCACAGAAATACAATACTGATCAGCAGTTCTCCAGCGTCTTGCAGAAAATCTATTGTACTACATGAAGGAAAAGTCGCAGTAGCCCAAAAGTGGTGGAAGAGATAAATTTCAAACAGCACTATTTGTGTCTTAAGAATTGTCGCTGGGACAAAATACCTGAAGTCACTAAGGAAACATCTGAAAAATGTATTTGTGACTCCTTGAGTGTAATTGACTGTAGGGGACTGGTGAAGGGTTATATATTTATGTAAAATACATGTAGCATCGTAAATGAATTTACATTGCAGAATTTGAAAAGATACTTCTATTCACAGTAGTATGTTTCTTTCTTTTTTTTCTTCTTTTTCCCAGGTTTAACAATCTGTGGGCACAACTGTCTCCTCACTGCAGAATGGATGTCTGCCAGTAAAATTGTGTGTCGAGTTGGACAGGCTAAAAATGACAAGGGAGACATTATTGTTACTACAAAGTCTGGTGGCAAAGGAACTTCAACTGTTTCCTTCAAACTGCTTAAACCTGAAAAAATAGGTATATTTCTTGTTCAAATCCACATCTATTTTTTTTTTGCTAAGCAAATGTATGACTGAATGCCTCTGCATATAAAATGTATCTTTGAAATGGATCCACCTCAGGACAATTTTTACTTGTTTAGAAAATGCAGACTATATCAATAAAATGTCCATATATAGAGAGAGAAACTCAGAGTATATGTAAAATTGTTACTTTCTCAGTATCTTGATAAAATCCTCAGTGATGAATGAAAAGTAGCCTTTTATTTTTCTTTATGGAATAGCTCTTAACTTCTGAAATTTTAAAGAACTTAATAGCAGATCCAGTAATTACTCTTAAGTGTACTAGATAAATACAAAATCTGGGCCAACTCATGAGCTTTACACCTAAATCCTGAGCTGACAGTTAATCCTTTAAAGAAAGTTGAGTCCTCAGTGCCATTTCTTATTTGTAATTCAAACCATCCTGCAAGACAAAGTCTCAAGTATTTCTCATGAGATGCTTAACCATTGAAATTATTTTGCCAAGCAGTCTAGGACCTCTGCTTAACCTAGAATCCAGTCTAAATACCTTGTGTATTGAAAATCTTTCTCTCAGAACCCCTCATTGATGAAGCTCGATAGTTATCTTTCCTAACACAAGAGTTCCCACAAGAACTGTTTTAGGCTTTTATTCTCAGCACTTCAGTGGTAGTTAGATAACATGTAATTTCTCCCAAGCTGCACTAATACCTTAATAACAAAAGGTGAAATGTGTAAGTACAGATGTTACATAGTGGAGCTTGTAGTGATGAGAGAAGAGAATTCATATTTGAAGATATGGGGAAGTGTGGGGAGGGAGTAATTTCGGGTGTTGAGTATCTGATGGGTATTTTAAATGAGGGCAAGGCCAAGGGTATGGCTGGCTCCATTTTCAGTTGAGATTCAAGGATATATTATGTCTCACCTTTGTGCATTGTCTGTGCTAAGGCATTGGAAGTAAAGTGAGTTCTGTATCCCTGAAGTCATTTATCTTGTGTGGCCAAAGTTCAGTTACCTTTTGGATAGCAAGTAGGACAGAAAAGGAGTGTTCCTTAAAACATGCAAGTGAGAAGACTTTGAATTAATTGCTCTTTTGAAAGTAGCAGATAACAAGGTTTGGACAGATACCAAAATACTTGCAGGAATGAAAATACTAATACTTTGTGGTCAGGATAATGCTCCTAATGTACGTGAAACTGTGCACTCTGCAAGAGGATAATATTTGATGCCCAGCCACGAATACCTTTTCAGTAGCTATAATAAAATAATTTAGCATAATTGCATCCAGGTTATTTTGCCATGTATCTTTCAGTATATTACCTAGGCATGCATTTTGTATTTATGAGGATTTTTCAAATTAATTCAGTATGTTAGAAGTTGATGGTGCTGGAGTGCCCTTGTTATTTTAAGGATCTGTGCTTTGTTTTCCCTAGGTATCTTGGATCAGTCTGCTGTCTGGGTGGATGAAATGAACTATTATGACATGCGCACTGACAGGAACAAAGGGATTCCCCCCTTGTCCTTACGTCCAGCTAATCCGCTTGGTATTGAGATAGACAAGTGAGTACCTAATGCCTTTAATCCACTTTTTTAGTGCTTTTCTCTGTATGTGTCTGAATTCCAGAAAAGTTTAATGGTTTGCAGGGCAGGGAAAGATTTAAAAACACATACATCTATTACCTGCTGGTACTCAGAGTTGTTAGTTCACATTGTATCCTGCTTCATAATCCTCTCTTTTGGATCATCAATTAGAACTGTAGATAATCTAGAAGCCTGATATTTTGAACCCCAGTGATGTTTAGATTTTGAGGATTGGTAAATAACCTAAGGCTTCAGGTTTGTACATTGTAGTTACGGAATACCTACTCTTGCAATTGAGTTTCACGGGGCTTTTAAGGATATTAGATTGCTATCTGTTGCTAAAATTGCACTGTAAAATGTGATTTATTATGCCACATCAGCTAGTTTATTTTATTGAAATACTAATACTGTTCTCCAGCCTACAGTCTTCTTTACTTCAGTTCTTAAGTATGGTGGAATTTATGACTTTTTTTTTACTGAAATAGTAAGTTTATAGTGAATGAGAAATGGAATTAGGGGTCTTTAAATGGGACACTCTCTAAACATGCCCAACTCTTAGAAGCAGCATCAGGAATACTTCTCTCAATCAAAATGCCAGCTCTACCAAAAAAAAAGCTATTTAAAATTAAAGTATTACTAAGGTCTCATCTGCTGAATACTCTTGTTTGTGAGGGGGAGTGCATTGGAAAAATTCTGCACTGTCCATTGTTGCCTTGTTCTGATGAGAAAGCTGCAGTTTCCCAAAATCTGGATTTCTAGTGGATCCACGTCACCTTCCAGCCTCTGGCTGTGCATTTCTTTCCTAGCTTGAATATGTATTTTTCTTTTTTTTCAAAGTAGTAACCCATTTTTTGTAATAAGCTGGAGATTTTATCTCTGAGTGTTTTTCTTTAGCCTTTGGTGTAACTTCTGACAGGTAATTCTTTCATGTTCCTCAGTTTTCCAATTCCTGACAGAACATGAACCTTCATACTATGGACAGTATTACAGTGTGTTACTAGACGACTTTCTGTCACTCTTCCACTCACCCTCCCCTTTTTATAAATTAAAAACCCCATAACAATCCTTTTTTATCACTGTGCTGCACAGCAACTAGCAGTGAGTGCTTTGTTAGCTTATTCTCTTGAGTCACTATTTATAGTTAAGACATTATCCATCTGATAGAGAAGGAATTATCATATGGAAACTTTAGTTGCATTAGTTTAGGATTTGCATACTTTAGAGTTATCTCTTTGGCTGTTTGTTAAATAGAAAACCAGCCATGTTATATTTTAAATGTTCTTTCTGAAAGCATTAGAAAATTTGTTACTGAAACCTGAAGTTTTGTGTGAAAAAAAGTAAGTTACAAACATGTAAATACAGTTAGGAAATAACCTTTTGTAGAGGGAGGGAATTAGGAAATCTTTGGGCAAGCATATTAAGCCTAGTTCATTGTTCTTGATCTCCCAGGTTCATTGCAGGAGAAGCAGGAAGATTATGGCAAACACCAGTTTGAGAGACGTAACACTGATCAGTATAGGAAGTGTCTGTGTGGAGGAATTGAGGGGTTACGTTGTGCAGAGGGGAAAGGGAGGAAAAGCCTGATCTGCCCTTGTGCTGTGGAGACAGCACAGTTCTGACTATAGCTGAACATTCTGGGTTTAATTAAAGAATGCTTTCTCAATGGAAAGTCTTCCATAATTTTCTTGATAAATTGGAGCAATGTGAGGCTTATTTCTAGAAAATAATATTTAATACCATATAGTTTAGCTAAACTCACATGTTTGCAAATACTTTACATATGGAATGGGTGAGTATTGAGAAATTGTACAAGGTGGTGAAAAAAGCCATTGTAAACTAAGAAAGAGGGTGAATAAGCAAGAAATTAGCAATAACCATTACTAGATATGGAAATATTTGTCTCTAGAATTGATAAAAATTGTTAGGATGCTTTAAAATAGAAGACATCTTAATATGATCCTAATAATACTGTTGAGTATGCAGATAGGATCTGCAGCATCCTGGATCTCTTTTTTATTCATACGTTTGGCTTCTCTAAACTTTTTCTTTAAACATGTGCAAATTGGGATGTATTTTAATTTTGAAGCTGAAGCATTTGGCATTGGTCTCACTTGTTGGAATTTACAGCCCTTGCAGCCTGATGGCTGACAGGTAATGGAAAAGAGTGCCTTGTATTGGTTATGCAAATAGTGATAAACAGAAGAAATATTAATTGAGAGCTCAGAGAGAAAAGCAGTGAAAAACAGATGTGATAAAATGGAGTAGGAATAAACTATATAGGAGCACACTGAAGAGAAGGCAGAGGAAGGTGATTAGACTACAGACTGAAAGAGAAAGAAGCCCTTCCTGTAGAAAGTGATTATCAGGCATTAGCAAATATACAGAAAGGACAAACTGCTACATGGGAATTATTTAGTTGTTCTGAGGAGGCGTTTTGTTGTTTTTATGTTTTTTTATATATGGGTTATGCTTGGTTTTAAACGTTCCTTTTGTGGCTTTTAAAAACTTTTTTTAATGGTACTTTGTACATTTAAAATGTGTTTAAAAATTAATTAGTTTTTGAACCATTCTGGTAGATGCTTTCAAGGTGCTGCAAATGAGACCTTGAAATTAGAGAAAAAAGACTTGTAAGTAAAGAAAAGAAGAGATTCAGTACAGCAGTTTGCTAAATTATTAAGCATGCACAGGGCCAAAAACAAGTGGTTCATATTCAGTAGATTGGAGTTTAATTGGGAATGACTGAGATTTAAGTGAACAGAAGGTTTGAACTGTGAATTAAGGGAAATACATAATAGTGGCTCTGACGTTCTTTTAATAATTAGAATACTGCCTATGGATACATTGTAGGAGTAGCATACATATGCTCAAAATACACACTGGAATTGTCTATTCATATTCACATTCAGATGTTGCAAGGATGCAGAAAATGCTATGTATGTATAGTCATCCTTCTGGCTGTTCTTTTACTTAATTGAGATATTTTAAATGTTACATGTATAGTCAAGATATTTTAACTATACGTGTATACTTAATATTCAGGCTATCGTCTTTCAGCCTGCAAGTAGTGGTATATATAATAGCTGGCTGATAAGTTCTTCACATTTTCCAAAAATTAATTGCAGTTCCTGTGTCGTGTAACAAAGACTCTCACTTGCTAATAAAAAATTCCTCACCACCTCAATCTTCTTCATGAGTCGAGGGGCCCAGAACTGGACACTCAAGGTGTGGCCTCACAAGTGCTGAGTACAGGGGGATGGTCACTGCCCTGGTCCTGCTGGCCACATAAATTCTGATACAGGCCAGGTTACCATTGGCTTTCTTGCCCATGTGGGCACACGTTGGCTCACATTCAGCCACTGTCAGCCAGCATCCCCAATTTCTTTTCTGACAGGCAGCTTTACAGCCACTCTGCCCCCAGCCTGTGGCTGCCTGGGGTAGTTGTGACACAAACAAGATTCAGCCTTGTTGAACCTGATAGAGTTGGCTTCAGCCCATCAATCCAGCATGTCCAGATCCCTCTGCAGAGCCTCCCTACCCTCCAGCAGATCAAGACTCCTACCCAGCTTGGTGTCAGCTGCAAACTTATTTGGAATACACTTGATCCCGTTGTCAAGATAATTTATAAAGAAAGATACTGAACCAGACTGGCCCCAGTACTGACCCTTGGGGAATCCCACTAGTGACCATCCAACAACTGGAGGTAACTCCATTCACCACCACTCTCTGGGCATGGCCTTCCAGTTTTTAATCCAGCAAAGAGTACACCTGTACGAGTGTTGAGTTGCCAGCTTCTCCAGGAGAAGTCTTAAATAGGTTCCAGGAAGAAAAGTGTGTGCAGAGTAGTTACCTCAGTTTGAGAAATGTGGAACTTGGTGTGAAATTCTGACCTTAGCACCAATTTGGCAGTACTTGAGTTGGTTTTAGCAGTTCAGAGCTGTTACAAAAGCAGGCTGGTAACACAAGATCATTCCGAATTTTGTATGGTTCTGGGAGAGATTGTCTCATAGACACTGGTTGAAATATGTTGATGGAAGGTTTAGATCTGTGTGAGATTTGTGAATGAATTGCTTGTTCTGATGTACTACATACTTCCCCCTCCTGCACGACAAGTCTTTGCTTAACTAGGGGTTCCCTGACTCTTCTAACTACTCTGTCAGACTAAGAAAAATCATTCTTTGCAAAACACTAACATCAGTCAGACCTAGTGGTGGTTACAAAATTTTTAAATAGTGTTTGTTGTTTTGCATGTATCAGAGGTCACTCTGGTGGATCCATCTCGTACATGAAAGCAAAGGCTGACATGCTAAGTACATTCCACATACTTCTGTGTCCACCCACTCAATACAGATGCTTCCCTCTTCCCACGCCAGCTTCCAAAACAGTTCATCTGGGAGAAGGAAACAGATGATCTTACGCTGCCATCTAATGGTAAATGTCAGCTTGCTACCACGAGATAGGAAAAGACACTCTGGAGGCTGAGATGTTTATTTTGAAATGGCTTGTATGGAAATGCAGCAAATTTCATCATTGAATGTGATGGTGTGTGGAAACTTGATCACGGAGATACATGCCAAAAAATTCTGAAAGCTGCAAAAGGCAGTTGCAGTACAGTCTTAGCTTTATGATATTAAAAATAAAGTAGCGCTTACTACTTGTTAGGCTGATGCATCAGCTGCAGCTACCAGCCTATAACCTCTTAGATTTCTCTTACCACATTCTGCCAGTTCTAAGATACGGTTGCAGCTTTGTTTTCATATTTCTTATGAAATAAAAGTGCTACTAGGGAGGAATTGCCAGAGTACACCCTTGTCTTGTTGCTGTTGGAGAGACCTTTGTTAACACCTTCTGATTTGCCTTGTTTAGTCTACACCAGTGTCCCTTACGCTGGTCTTTTTGCATGCATTATTAACACAGTACAGCTGGTACAAAGCCAGCTTCAAGGAGCCTGACTGGTACCAGACAGAGAGGGGAGTATACAGCAGCTCTAGCTAGAGCTTGTTTATGCTGGTTGCTATTCAGAATCTGTGTTTATTTAAAGTTGCTCCTTTTGACCTTTTGTAAACTCCTGTGGAACTGAGCTTCAAGTTACCTTTTGGTGGCTGTATCTTGTTTTGGGATGTACCTTTAATCTGCAAATATTGTCATATATGCTGAAATTGTTACGGTAAGATTCTGAAGTTCTGGGAGCAAAACAAATTTTACAGAAAAACTACTACTTGCTAAACTGCCTTCATTGTCAGGCTTTGTTAATTAGTATCTGTTGCATAATTAGTGTCTGTTGCTCTTACTCGGTTTTGGCTCCTTGAAGGCTATGATTTACCCATGGAAACTTCCAGCTAATCTCTGGAGAATATAAATTCTGTGTGTGGGTGCAAATTCTGTAGTGGAATTTGTAAGAGCCCCTGTATCCTGTACTGTTAAATTAGGTTTATTCCTATTAGGCTATACAGAACCTGGAGTTTGGGGTAGTGCAAGGAGGAACTTCTATTGATGGGCACGTGTGGCACAAGTGAATTGATTGTACTCCACGTGTTTTGAGTCCAAAGTAAATTGCATGACCTTTACATGGAAGCAAGGACCACTACATCTAATGTTATATGACTCTATTAACTATACTCAAAATGTGTATGAGGGAAGTGAAAGTGTATAGTGGCTTGTAACTAAGATGTATTTTTATTATACTTCTCATTAATATAACCACTGTGTGAAATCTCAATTTCTTTTGTATTTAAAATTGTTGCTGAAGCATGAATAAGACTATTTTGAAATGTTAACTATAGGTCTAGTACAGGTCTAGTTCTATTCTAGGTAAAATAGCGTGCCTAGAAAGTACTAGTATACAAATCCAGTATGTGTACCTATGCTGAAATTGTAGAGGTAGTGTAATACTTAGGGTTGTCAAGGGTGGTAAGCATCACTCTTCTTTTTCTGAGATTTTTCTGGATTCAGTTTGTGGTTCCCAGCTGCTTTTACGGTGATTACTTTTTATAATGATTAAGTGTTCTTCATGAATGATTCTTGTGTAATGAGCAAATCAACAGAAAAATGATTTACAGTTTAATTGTATGTCATCATGATCTAAGCTTTTGCTACTAGTTCATCTTCACCCCGTAATGTTGAAAGAATAAACCAGAAATACTTTCTCAAGTCACATATGGGCTTGTTTATAAGTAAACAGTAAGCAAGTTTTCATGAGAACAACTTCCAAAAACTGACTTATTTAATTTACTAATGGAAGTTAATGAAACAAACTTGTGTGTATGTGGAGTCAGTCTCTTTTTAGATGCATCTGGCCAGACATTCTAGAAATACAGTTGCTTTCAGTTTGAAAAACTTCTTCAAAACTTCATTTTGAAGACAGCTGTAGCAAATCTGTGTGGAGCAAGCTGTAGTGTATCTGTTAGTGGGAAAACTACTGGTAAATGTACGATAAAAATAAGGATACTAAACCATGGAGTATTGTTAACACACCTCACACATTCACATTCATGTTTCCAGTCTGTTGTGACTATGTCTAAAATACATCTGCACAGATAAAAGCATTGTTAATTTGTGGTTCTACACAAATACATCTGCTGGAAAAAAACTTGTAATAACTTTTCAACGTAGTCAAACATCAAACTGAAAAAAATATTCTTTCATTTGTGTCCCTCTTTCTGTAGACAAGATTCATTTGCAGTAATTGATTATAAGTCTTGGTCTTTCTATATATATTATATATTTTAAAATAGTTTCTTTGTTCCCCTTAGGAATTGTATAGCTCATGCATAAGCTTAAATTGCCATGCATATCCCTTACAAACCTGCAGTAATGAGTAGCATTTGGTAGTGGTATATTTGAGTGTGTGTGGTTTTTGTGTTATAGTTGTCTCTTTTGGTTTTGCAGAACATACATGGAAATTCTGAAAATATGAGCAAAATTCCACTTCTGTAGTGATTGCATTTACTTAAATAGTGCTTGCACAGAATGTCTAAGTCTCTCTTGAAAACTTGAAGTTTCTTGCTTTTGTTTTTTAGCATTAAAAATGCAGCTGTCCACAAAGATGTCACCATGTGTGGATCTAATGTAAATGCTTTTTTGTACACTTGTACTGCATATCACATGTGAAATACTATCCTTCAAGTTCATGCTCCTACTGGGCACTTTTGACGAATTTGAGGGTAAAATAAATATCTTAAATTGTCTTTAAATTAAGAATAAATTGAAACTTTCTTCTTACATCCATCAGCATTTTCTGCTTACTATCATTCATGAAATTTAAGATCATTGAAAATCCTGAATGTCACTACTGATATCTAAAAGTTTTATTTTAACATCATCACGTTTTCATTGAACACAGGCAAATGTTGGGACCCTCACTTTTTTCTCGCTGCATTTGTTTCTCACACTATTTTCCCTGTATCTCTACTTTTCATATCTGTCATCACTTTTCCTTGCATCTCATTTGATTTTCTTCTGGTTTTTAAAAAGTATTGTTTCATGCCCCTGCTGTAATCAGGTGCTACTGATGAAAGACTTCTGTACCATGTCATTATGTACGTAGGTCCTTTGTACCTGCTTGTGCTAATGGCCATTTGGATCTGAAAAGAAACTTCTGAAAACAACTCCTCTCTATATAATTGTACTTTTTAATGTGCCCGCCTTTAGATTTGTTTCACTTAATCTGCTGTTTGCTTTTTGTAATAAAAGCAGCTTTAACTATCTTGAAACATGTTTAGATTACAGAAAAAACTAAAACTAACAGATCACTGCTTTTGTGTACATTTAAATGGCTTTCCACATGTGTTAAATGTAATTCTTATAACTGACTCTAGATTACTACTCCCGCCCAAGTTTACTCTCAGATGAAAAGTATGGCAGATTTTCATTTGCATACAGTATACTTTGTATAGCAAAGCTCACCTGACTTGTGAGTATCAGAGAGGGACTTCATTGTCTTTTGAGTTGGATGTTGTGATCCAAAAATGAAATAGTAAATTTTTGGGATAGATGAGCATGTTTCACTTGCAAGGTACATAAGTCTATCTAGTCCAACTGACTAACCCATTTAGGGCTGACCAAAAGTGAATTTTTTTGCCTCAGTCTCTGAAGATGGGATGCAGCTGGTGGTGAAGATGAGAGGAGGGAGTGCACCTGGTGATATATTGAGTGCATGGTGGAATGAATATGGCCAAGTGTTGAGTGTGTGTGTCCAAACTAAGGGATGAAGGTTGTCATGTTTTCATCAAAAAGTGCTTTAAATATTTTTATTACACAGACTTAAAGTGAATGGAATACATTTTCTGGAGTATCTTAGAAGCTGCTTACAGTTTTAAAAATGCTGTTGTAGAAAATCTGTTTCCACAAAGAATTGGCTTGCATGCATTTTAAGACTGAAAAAAACTAACAGAACCTGCTGGCTGTCACTTGAGATAAGACTGTTTTTCCATTGTTTTGTGTATGGTGAGCAGACAGATTACTGTGTTCTGTTTTGCAAGAGAATTATTTTAACTCAGTATTATACTTTTTTCACTGTTTGTATATAATGGAAGTATATTCTGTGTATCTCCCTTTCGTGTTTCTGTGTGACTTTTACTTCTCCAGAATCAATAGATCATAATTGAGATCATTTACAAGCTGTCAAACTTCTGATGTCCTGCCGTTTTAAAGTTAAATTGAAGCATTTTGTACAGACAACATTTCTTATGTGTAATAGTGAAATAAAAATGGTAGAATTAGTTTTACTTAGAATAGATTTCAGTCTCTCTCAGTCATATATGACATGTGACTGTAATAGTGGATTTAATTTTAAGGTGAGTTACAAGTTAATGTTCCCATCTTATAGGGAAATGATTTGGTCTTCGTTGTTAGTTCGGGGTTTTTTGTGACTGTTTTAATTGTAAACTGTTTACAAGGCTATGTTTCACTGAAGAAATGAATATTCATTTTTCAGGGGCAGATTTCCTCAAAAAGATTTAGAGTCGCTGTTTCCTGGGATGAGCGCTGATTTCACAAGTGAAAACTTTTCTGCTGCCTGGTACCTGATTGAAAATCATTCAACAACAAGGTTTGTTGCTGTCATATAAGTAATTGTTTTAAATGCAAGTCCCTGATGGTATTTCTTTATGCTGTAGATGTGTTAATGGTGGTTTGCATTTATGGCAATAGAACTATAGTCAGAATTGTCTCTGGTGTTTCTGCTTGGCCTGAAACTTTAATCAACCGGTTTGCTTAATTTGTTTCTGAGAAAGACCTTGTTTTTAACCAGACCTAATTTATGATGTTGGATTTTTTTATCCCCATCCCTCAATGTCAGATGGAAACTATCTTTCTTTAAACTTTATGAATCAAGAAGTTAGCATGGCCTTGAGTGGAAACTCCAGATGTTAACTCATGAACAGAGACACAGGTTATGGGCGCTGAACAGATTTCTAAAATTTTTAGTCTCAATTAGGTTGTAATTAACACTTGTGGAAAATGCTATAGTAGCAGAAATTGGACAAGCAAGTAGGATCTTTGTAGTCAATTTTTTGAAATCTTGACAATTAAAATCCTAATTTAGAAATACAGTTGATAGTATGTACTTGCATGAATGTATTATATAAATATAGTTTTGCAGGTATAACTGAGTTCCAAAACCTTTATCTGCTTGTGTTCACCTAATACTAGAAGCCATTTTTAATAGAGAAGATGAGGGTTTTTTTGCTTTTACAGGTAGATACTTCGATTGGTATATTAAAGGGAAATACCGTATTACAAATTGTTTTAGTTTTGTTTCCTACTGATAGAAAAAGGTTATGGGTTGCTTCTTGGTTTTGGGGGTGGTAGGATATTCGGTTTTTGAAGCTCCAGAAATAACTATCCCACTACTTGGGAAATACATTTCCTCTCAAAATGATGGTGCTTTAAAGGGCCAGAACAGCAAGAGAACATTATTACCTAATACACATATAGTGACAGCATCTTTTGAACTCAAGTGACTATGAGGAGTTATTCCGAATTAATTCTGTCTGTCAGAATCTCATAACTTTGGGGATCATCAAGTTGTTTGTTTTTTTTTTTTAAATCGAGGGGATAATAAAGTAATAAGGAGTAAACAGCTTTTGATGTAGGTCTTCATAAAAATTTTTCTCTATGTTGGGCCCTTGGACTGTTTTCACTTTGTGGCAACATGCTCATCCGTGTGGGCACCAGTGACACTGTCCAGAGAGATGTAGAACAGATCACAAGTAATTGCAGACAGGGGACAACAGTGAAGAATGTGGGAGCCTAGGTATTCCCTTTGATTTATGTGTGAAGGGGAAAGCTTCAGGTAATAGGCATGCATCCTGTAGGTTCACAGATGGCTGTAGCCCTGGTTTCAAAAGCAGCACTTTTTACTTCTGTAGCCAGATCCATGACTAAAGAACAAAGACTGCTAGTGAGAAATGGAATTCATTTGAAAAAGTGGGGTTGGAGTGTGGGAGCATCTTTGCCAGCAGGTTTGCATTTTGGTGTGAAAAACTTCAAATTTGGAATATCAGGGGATGGTGATAACAGCCTGCAGTTAAATGAAGGGACAGAGAGCTACCTGTGGGTTCAGTGATGGCATTAAGAATGCTGTAGGTAGTTACAAAATCACCTGAAAGTGTCTAACCTCAAGTGCCTTTACACACTCACATGCTGTCTGAGAAGCAAGTAAGAGACAACTAGACAAACATGCCACTGGAATAAAGTGGGATAGCTCATGTACCTAGTATTTTCGGATGTATAGCAAGAGACCACCTGGAAAAGATACCCAGGAAGGAAGACAGGGACTTGACCTTCATGTGAAGAACAGCTGGAATAAATATATGGGCCTTGTCATGGAGCAGGATGGTTGAGATCTTGTTCAGGAATCTGGAACGGGTGACATTGCAGTGGCATGAAGAATTGAACAAAATCTTCCTTAATCAACTTGGGGAGATTTCCAGAGAGCAGACCCCGGTGTTTCTACAATACTTTAATGTCTTTCATATCTACATGAGGGGCAGCAATCCTGGGAGGCTTGTGAGGAGTTCTGGGAATGATTTCTAACATAGCTGCAGTATGGGCCTTCAGGTGTGCTACTCTTTTGAATCTGATTCTTGCAGTCAAGGCAAGGAATATTATAACCGGTGGCAGCCATGGCTGTAGCAATTGTGAAATAGTTGAATTCAAGATACAAAGGGGTGTGGGGAAGGCAAGCAGGAGAGTACACACCTAGGATTGGAAAGCAGTCATACAGAAGACAATCCAGTGTTTGTAAAAGTTGACTGTCCAGTGCAAATCATCTTCTGGGGTGTTTCAGCAGCAACATGTTTGATAAGGTATGGAGATAATTATACTGCTTGGCATTGTTAAAGTTGCAGTTGAAGTTCTTTGCCCAGCTATGGCCACTGCTTTAAGAAAGGTGTGAGAGCTGAGCCACAAGCTCAGGAGTGGATAAATGTCAGTGGCTATACAGCTTGAATGAGTTAGGTGCTTTTAGGAAAAACAAAACCAAACAGCATTTTAAACACTTTTTCTAGTATCAGCTTAAGTACTTCATCCATCTTGCTGAAAAAAGTTCATTAATTTGTGTCTTTGCATGTCGACAGTTTCAAGTAATGATCTCCTCCATCCAGTGGAATAAAAGGTGTTAATTTGTACTTTTAAATGAAATCTGGAGCTTTTTGCGTATTAAATCCATTTATATTGGTTTATAAAATCTGAATCTTAGTGTTGAAGGTCCAAGAACAGTGTAAAACTCAACAGGAGGAAATGCTCAAAGGGTAGGGCGAATCCAGTAATATTTTGAATCTTACTATAAGTATCTCTTTAAATAAAGATGCAGCAAAACTGTTTTGTTGGTTTTCTTTTTCTTCCCAATTCAAAATGTGTAGTCTTAAAAATATTCTGGAATTGTATAAATATCTGCCCCATACAATTTGTGCTGTTTTTCTGGAAACACAGCAATGGTTTAGTTCTTGTCCTCTACATAACCTAGCTATTGGAAATTGTAAATGTGTGGTGCACTGACATTTTGGTTAGCCTATGTCTGTTTCTTCCTTGAAGGACATTCTTTTTAAGAAATAAATATAACGTCCTTTTAACTTCTTTTTAATTCTTTTAATCCTGGAAATATCCTTTTAAATATAAATAAACTATGTTGGCACAATGTTAGATCATCAGATAACATGAAACAGTGCTTAAAAGGAGAACTGTCCAGATTTCTGTTATTTGTTATTGAAAATGCTGCTGGTAAGTACTTCTCATATGCCCTGGTGGACCAATCCAGGTAATGAGTAATGTTATTTCTGTCCAGCAGATGGAAACAGAAAATTAGGCAAAATGTTGTGACATAATCAGTATAAAAAGAAAAGTGCTTCTAAGTGCACCAATGTGCTTTGTCTCCCAGCAGGTGGTGATAGCCTTCTCATTGCCTGGGCTAAAATTTGGTTTGTTCTCTTAATGTGTCTTTTTGTACCAGCTCTTTTTAAAATGGGCAGAATATTGATGGAATTGTCTTATGTATTAGTTTTCTGCTTTGTTGATTCCCTTACCTCACAGAAGTGTAGAGCAGTTTTGGGGTTTTTTTTTGTATTGGGGAGATTGCTTTGGCCTGCAGCTAGGAAGAAAGACTTTAAAGATGAAAATTATTTGCTATATTTGTATTTCTGAGCTTTTTCATGGTGGTGTTTTTATAGTTAATCAAGTAATATAACTACCGAAGTCATATTAATCATCATCAACAAAAAATTACCTACAATTAATGAAGATTTATTCACAACTTTATATTTCTCAAGTGAGAAGGTGCAGGTGCTTGCAAAAAATAAAGATGTGAAATCAAATCTAAACTTGCAGAAATTGAGAAATATTATGAAACTAAGATAAAAAGAAAGCCACCATACCAACTATGAGTGGCAGTTAATATTGCCCTATGAAGTGTCTTTCAAAAATATTTCAGCAGATTGCATATAAAAACCATAGCTTCATAAAGCAGGAATCTGTTTAGCTTTTCTTTATTTTGTACTAATATGGTATTCAATTCTGAACTGTATGTCCAAACCAAAATAAAAACATTGAATGAATTCAGAAACAAAAGTGGGAAAGGATTGTGAGGTAAGCTGCAGAGTTAAACAAATGCTATTATTAAAGAGATTTCTAACATCTCACTAGTTAATCTACTGTGTACTAAGTATAGTGAATTCTACTGTCACCTATTTAATATACTACAGACAGTTAAGTAAGAGCAATGTTGCATGTTTAGAAGAAACATCTTGACTAGTTTGTATTATCAAGAAATCTCTTCAATCACAAGTGATAGGAGCACTGTATTTAGGGTTGAAACTAAAAAACTGAGATCTTTGGACTAAGAATAAACTCTCATTATTGGAAAGCACACTTATTAGCAATTACTTCACCCTTACTAGTTTTTCTGAAAGGAAGTGGTTTTATTTTCCAAGTAGTTTGTTCTGTTTATGTATTAGCTGACTTTATTGTTTGAATATCTCTGAGGTTTTCTTGTTTGTTTTCAGTTTTGATCAGCTCAAAACGGCTGTTGTGAATTTGAAGAAACAAGCCAATAAGAAAAACGAAGGAAGTCTAGCTTACGTGAAAGGAGGTCTCAGCACATTTTTTGAAGCACAAGATGCTTTGTCAGGTAAAGATGCTTTGCACTTACTAAGTACAGTATAGAAAGAAATACTTGACTGCATATATGGTTGAATTTAAGAATTAAAAAAATATTGTTTCTCTTCTCAGTCTGTACTAAAAGTGTATAATGAGTCCAAAAATCTGTGTTGTGTTGGTCACAAACTAGAACTGATTGATGTGGTTTATTTGCAAAAGATGTCACCAGCTGTATCTTACAGGAATTGAAGGTGTTTCATCAAATTGCTTAGACCACAAATGCAAGAAAGAGAAATGTTAAACTGGAGTTAATATTAAGATGACTTGCAAACTGTAGCAACATAAAAAACTTGATTTTCATTATGCCCTATTCAAT
The DNA here is from genome assembly GCF_052056855.1 of Sturnus vulgaris. Lineage (NCBI taxonomy): Eukaryota > Metazoa > Chordata > Aves > Passeriformes > Sturnidae > Sturnus > Sturnus vulgaris. The sequence continues at coordinate 73,812,637 of NC_142243.1, read as the reverse complement.
AGTCAGATGGTAATATTTACATGAATATTTATGTGAATATCCAGACACTTGTTACTTTGGGAAATCAGAGAGTCTTTCTGTTCTGCTTGCCACTGGGAGAATGCAGTCCTCCAGTGAGAGTATTGTAGTTGCCATTTATATGTATATATATATATATATATGTATTGTGTGTATATATATATATGTAGTGTATATAGACACACGCAGTCACACTCTTAAAGCATCAAATGTCTCACAGGTCAAACCTCGTTATAGGCTACTGTAGTCTTGTCTAGTGAGGCTCTGGTCTGGATAAGACAGCAACAGTGCCCAGGAAACCATCTCCAATAGGTTTGTCTTTTACCACTATGCAGATTATCCATCCTGGTCATTGACCTCTTTGGCCAAAATCTGACTAGGTTTAATAACAAAAGTATTAAAGAATTTAGCAGAAAACCTGGCAAATGTGGTGGTACTCGTAGAAAAAGACTAAGAAGAACCATTATTTGGCATTCTTTCACCTTTTTAAGCTGAGTTTTCATTAAATGCGAGGAAAAGTAACAGGCTTTCTTTATAATTCTTACACATCTTGAAAATATTGAAATCCTATTTTTTTATTAAATTCTCTCAAACATAATCCGGAATAAATATTGAAATGTGGTTTGTTTTTCACAACTAAATCTGCTTTGCATATGGACTATCTCTAAACGACTGAGAGTTCTGTTCTCAACGAGTTGCTCCTATAGATAAAAAGTAGTGCTAACAGTGTTGCCTTATAAGATTTTTTTTTTTTTTTGGATCAGCAAATACTTATTAGGATTTGAAGAAATATAAGGCAAACCATGAATGGTATGAGGTTTTAGAAAAGCTGAGCACAACTGAGTAATTTTCTTTTCTTCCACCTCTTAGTAGCATTTTGCCTTTGGAGACTGATTTTCTGATAAATGAGGAGGTCAATGAGCAAGCAGTAATGTGAGAAATGTTAATAAAATTATGGTAGGGAAAGCAACCTTAGTTATTTTATTAACTACTGTAGTCTCAATTTTTTAAAAATCATAAGCTATAATATTGCTTTGCATCTTTTACCTTTGTCAGTGTTATTTTTACCTAAATTCAGGGTTTATCAGTGTAGTGCTTTTTAGCTCGATTATGAACTTAAACTTGGGATGACTCAAGTGGTTCTTGATACCACTTTTTGTCTGTAGCCAAAATGGCTTGGCTTTGGTCCTGATGTGCTGTTGTAGAAGAAAATTAGAGACTTAAAGCCTCACTCTTATAAATTCAAAACTATAACACTGAAGTTCAAGGGCAACATCAATATAATACTTAGTTTTTAAATTGTGAACCCAAATTCTGAATGAGAATGCAGTACAGGTCACAGATGCCTTCTGCAGCATTTTAATACACATTTCTCTGTTGAAATGTCATATTAAATGCCTGTGGAAAAGTATTTTTGTTTCTTTTCAGTCGATACTCTTTTGCTTCTTTTCACTCTTACTGCATATGAATTTCAGTTTTGAATGCAGAACTACTTATTTACCTGTTCTTCTTCCTTATGTAGGATATTTTTGAAAGACTATAGCTGGAAAAACTACATAAATTTTGGAAGACTTGAACTTGTGATAGGTACAATCAACTTGTTAAGTTGAATTTGGCTCCCAATAGCAAGAAGAAAAAAAGGACTTCTTTGATGCAATCATCCAGTCCTACTGCCAGATGTCAAAGCTTTTTCCAGAACGTTCTATCACTAGTTTTCTCAAATGAAAGATGCTGAGAATTAAGAGTAAGCATTATTAGCATTTTTCTAGAGAAACAGCTCAGATGCAGATTTTAAAAAACCAACAACAAACCACCAAACAAAAACCTTCAAGCAAACAACCCCTCCATTAATTCTACAGCATGCAGTTATGAAATCCAAGCTTTTTAACAGGCGAACATTAAGTTAAAAATATAATCTGGCTAGACAATGATTGTGCAAGATGATGGAAAGGCAGTTTTCTGCCCTTAAACATGTAAGGGTGAATTTTTATGTCTTAAAAATTTTTATGTCTCCTTTAAAAAAGTGCAACTAGAATTTGTATGCGTTTCAACAAAGCTATGTGAGGAGTAGTTTATATTTGAAAGCTGAACAATTGTTTCAGCCCAAACTCTTAGAGATATAGCCATTGTTCTGCAAACTTCTGTTATTTGATGCTAAGCATACAACTGTCACAGGTGAAAAGTGGCTCAAGGGAAGACCCTGACTGAATACATTTTTTCTGTCTTCCAATATGATTAAATTTTCTGAATTGGTTCATTTTGGTTTAGATATTTTTTAACTCTCTTGCTTTGAGAAGATTTCTAAAATCTAATTTATTTTCCAAAGATACAGGGTTTTTGAGGGCAAAAAAGTTAGACTCTCAATTTCCCCCTTCAGATATCTTAGAACACGTCTTCTAACCCCAGTGGTTATGCTTCATAAACTGCAGGTCCATTGCATTGTACTTACATAACAGAGCTACTTGTGAGCAGTTATTTCTCTTAAGTCTCCCTAAATTAGTACAGGAAAACCTTTTGTAGGAGGATTACATTAGAAGGTATGACACTTGCTTCTCTATTTACTTAATACTCCTCTACAGCTTTTATACATGCTTTTTAAAACTCACATACATTTAACAATATTTATTTCAAATATGTTACCTTGATAATGGAAACCCTGCATTACTGGTCATTGTGCAGCTTTTTTCATTAGTTAGGACCAGGAAGTTCTGTCTGATCTTAAATGTACTGTCAGACTCTACACATTTAAATGAGTATTAATATTTTCTTAAATAAGCAATGGAAAGCATAAAAAGCAGTCCTAAATGTTTATTGTATTTTATGATTTAGAGGCTGTTTACTAAGAAAATAAGAGCTCAAATAGACCAGAGCCCTTCCTTGTTTGGTTTAATTTCTGGGAAAATAGAATAGCTTTATCAGATCCCCGTGTGTCTCTGCCTGTTCTGTTAGCTTGGCTGACAGTTTGACGGTGACTCTGCAGAGGAGATGTTCAACAGGATGTTTGTTTCAGCAGCTGAATGGAGCTGTAAACTGAGCTGAGGGGAGCAGGGTTTATCTCAACTTGACCCACTTGTCAGTGTCAGGGAGTTCAGCTGGTTTATTTCCTGTAATTCTAATTGCAACCTAGAAAGTAGCATTCCTAAAAGGGTGGCTGTTTATATATTTGTAGTTAAGACGTATTTCATTGTCATGAGGAAATCGGGTCCCACACAGAAGTCATTAGGAAAACTAGAAAATTAATTTTCTTTCAGTGTATTTTTTTCTGAAATGCTCTTTGCAATGAAAGTAAGGCTGCAGTTTCTTCTTATTTAAACAAAAGGACAAAGTTAGGGAAGTTACTCTTCAGTCACTCACTCATACAAAAATATGTAGGTACGTTATCTCTGTTGGCAGGTAATGAAGATGCTGTAATGTCTTTAAAACACAGATATAATGAATGAATTTGAGGTTTAGATTTGGCTCTCTAGTTTGCCATGGCAACAGTTTTTTTGCAGTTACAACTACAAACACATTTTTCATTATTTTCAGGAAGTCCATACAAAAGAAGCACTGCTGGGTCTTACAGCACTGTCCCTTTCTTCCCTTTCTCACTCCTGTTTAGATATGTGGCCTGTGGGAATACCTGCATGATAGAGAGCTTGTACTATAGTTGGCCTTTTGTCTGCTACCTTTCTTAATACATAAGTGAGGATAGTGTGGCTGAAATTACCTGGCTGAAAGGATCCTAATCTGGCTGATGCCTAGTTTTTTGATTTGGTTTTGGTATTTTTCTTCCTATAGATTATTTTTACGCTTCATTCCCTAAGGCTCATTCTAGAAAGAGCATGTTAGTGATCCAGGCTGAATAAGTCTGTGCTGCTGACATTATGTCTGTTAAATTCATTTTCTCTAAAAGTAAAACAAAAGCTATCACCTGAGGTATATTCAATTCTGAGTCAGACTGGGAATTTGAGAAGCTAAAAACTGATGCTAGTCTGTCATAAATGTGTCCCTTTGCTTCAGACTTCCGAGTTTTGTTACATTTGAATTTAAAGACATTATATAGAGCCAACCCAATTTTTCATTAGTGATTCTGTTAGCAAACTAAAATGATGATTAATTTTGAAATGGTTTTCTTTTGTCCAATTAAATGCTACTGCATGACTGTTTTTGCTTGGTAGTGTGATACCAGGATGGTATACCAAGTTTTGCTATTGTCACATTGCTGTTTTGTAACAAATCTATTTCACACTTTTGCTTTACTTTACTCTCAACTATATTTTTTCAAATATATGTATGGAGTTCTCTTAAACCTATGAATTTGGGTAAATCAAATTGAAATACATGCAGGTGACTTGAAATGTCTGGAATAGCTCTGTTTCTAATTCTCTGTGTGATGTGTGTCTGTTAATGTCATCTTCCTCATCCTACTTCAAGTGATAGAATATTGTCTTTGCAGGGTAAGAACAGTCTGCTGTTACAGGTAGTAATTTTAAAGATTATAATTTCTAGAGCGTAAGAAAGAAGAGGGCCATGGAAACAAACTGGCAAAACTAAAAAAATTGTGCTGCGTGTATTGCATACATATCTGAGAGCTTATCAGTCACTTCAAAGTTCCCCTGCATGTGTGTGCCTCATAGTAGGTGCAAGTTAGATTATTTCAAGTTAAGAATTATGATCATGCCTCCACGTAGTCATCATGAAGCAATAGCTGATCTGCTCTCTACTCACTGTCTGTCTTTCCAAGTGGCTCCTCCTATCTGAATACTTGAATCATCTTTGTGCTACCCTTACAGACAAAAGCTGAATGAGAATAAGTACTATCATTGTTTTATATTTTGTCCTTACCTTTATAGGCCTTCTCAGCACTCAAAATGAAAAAATAGATGTGCTAAATTAGGCATTCTAAAAATAGCCATACTAAATAAAACTTATTTTAATTTTGCTTGTTGGAAACTTGTGTTCTGATCTTTCAGCACTAGATAACAAGAGGGACATTGAAATGAGAAATGTACTCTGAGAGAAAGATAACCTGACAAAGGGGTACCATAAAGTGCCTTAAGTGGTGGTAGATAGTTTAGTCTCGGGTGAATGCTTCCTCTGGTCAATTTTTGTAGCAACCAATTGTTACCTTAATGCAACTTTATAAAAGCAGAAATTATCACAGTTGATAAAAGGCTCAAACTTTCCTTTCCTAGCATGGCATTGTGTAGGGAGTTGGGGTTTTTTTTTTGTCTCAAGCAAGAGAAAATCTGATTAGAAGATGTGGGAAACAGCAGGAATTGTCACAGACCATAGTGAAAATTCTCTGCCCAAGCCTGTACCTGCTTTAATGCTGACTGTTCATGTAGCTTCTTCATCAGTTATTGTAGAGATGTGAGCAAATTGCTAGCAGAATTTCTCTAAAGGGATGCTGTTTTTGCAGCTTATAGTTACTGTGTGGCTGTCATATTTTATAAAATTTGGGTTTTTTTTCAGCTAAGTTAACTTTTTTGTTTGAATTTGAAAAATAGTAAAGCATGTAGAAAAAGAAATAAGTTTTGCAATTTTCAAGCAGCAAATTCTGCAATTGATTGCAAGTGTGCAAAAAAGTTACCCATGATTAAATTTGACCCAGACTTATCCTGCAAGCCATAAAACCACCTTAATTTCATGCTACATTATTCCATTTTGATTTACATACCACCTTTAAAATTCAACGCTTAAAAGCTGCTTTTATTTTTACTATTTTTACCTTTCACAGATGCAGAAGTTTAGCGCCAGTAAAGAGAGAATAGCATGTTCTGTACTCTATAATTCTCAAGTGTTCTGGCAAAGGCTTGGATCCAGTCCTGGAATTTTTAGTGCATCCATGGGCAGAATAATAAGCCACATTTTCCTGTCTATTTCCAAAATATTTGCCCAGAGATATCAGGCTTACTTTAATATAAGTCCATCTGAGAGCAAGTAGTCTGGTGTCATAATGTTTTTAGACTAAAACTTTTGGGGTTCATATATCAATAAAGCCTCCCTTCCTAGCACTGCGCTTTAATTACCTTAAGATATTATTTTAAGTCTGTCCATTTTCTTTGATTTTTTCCACTCTTTTGGGTAAACAGGCTTGAAGAAGTAAATGCTAGAGAAACAAAACACAAAAAGGCAGCTTAAGACAATATACTGCATTTAGTTCAATATTTTGTCATTTTTGCTAGGATTAATAATGTTAACCAAAACAAAGCCAAGTTTGCTTTGCCAGTACAAAAATATCTAGAATTCTCAAGGGACACTGCAGGAATGACCAAATCAAACTTCACTTAGCACTATTAACTAGTGACCATAGGGAGAAAACTGGGGGTTTTTAGATTTTCATAGAGTAATGTATTAAGAGCTCTGTTCATGGCATGCTGTCTTTATTTCTTTCTTCTTTATATGCAGCCCTGCAGTCCTGTTGAATCCATTCAGAACAATTTTTACCTTACATAGGGATACTGTCTTCATCAATAACGTTCTTATATTTTGCTAAAATTACAAAAAATAATTAATCTTCCAATAAAGGAAACCAAAGGCATTTTTATCCATGCATTGGGCATGAATCCTGGCATGTGCTCTTCATTCCTCCATTATGGTTCTTTGGTGCCAGGTTCTTAGTTACCACATCAGGTGGTCAGAAACACTTTGCTGAGTCGGCTTTGCCCTTCTTGTATTTTTCTCCCTCCTGTTTTCTGCATCTGACTAAAAGGATGTGATTTATTTCAAGTACTTTTTTCTTTAACCACATTTCTGTGAAAATGAGTAAGATTTTCAGATATGCCACATGCGTTTCTAGCCATCCTTTACTCAGTAAATGGTAGAAAATACTCATCTGTGTTGCTTTGAGCTGAGAGTTAGGCTGAGGAACTTTTGAGAATGCCACGCCTGGTGCCTATCTCAAAATACATTTAAAAAATATCTAATGAGAAAATCAAGTATGAAATTTGCAAATCAAAAGCTGCATGATCCTGGCAAGTGGTTTAATTTACTAGATTTATGGTTGCCACAAATCTAACAAAAAACCCCATATCCTTTCTTATATTAAATAAAATTGTTTTCTATGCGAGTAGCAATTAATTAGTTGCAGTTTATTTTAATACAAGGCCTGTATTAGTGCTTATTTGCCAGATTGAACTTTGCATGTGTTCTGGTGCATTTAGTCACAGTTAAGAGGTTGTGAATTTTGAACTTAGTTTATTCACTATTATTAATCAGTATCTGCCTGCAGCTGTGAAGTTTGCAAGTTTTTAAATATTCTGACTTAGCTGGGAAACATGAATACCTACTGGCACAAATGATACAAAGTACAGTTAATTATGTGGCCTTGGTTGTAGCCTTTCCTCATTTTTATTAATTGTATGCTTCTTACAGTAAAGCTCCTAAAAATAACGAGCAGATTCTGCATGGTTTCCAACTGCTTTTCCAACTTGTATAGTTTGTGTCAGGTAAATCCAGGGTAACTGGCAGTTCAAGAAAAATCCCATCCATCCTTTACTTCAAGCCTTCAAAGACCTAAAATGTTCTTCTTACTCTTCTTATTGCAGCCAGTGATGAGTTGATGGTAAAAAGTTGCATTTGAAGGTAATCTTAAATACTTTGTAGCACGGGAAGAGTAAGATGGCTTTCCACCTTCCCTTGGCCATATGCTCCTTTCCTTATACTGCAGTGCTGCCACTAAGGCAAGGTTTAAACAAGCTCACTGATGAGTAAAGCAACTTTTCTTCCTTAGGGAGTTAGTTTTGCACCACATTATCTCAGTACAGCTGCCCTGCAGCTAGACTGTGTGATTACTAGGTCCAGCAAAAAGAAGCCCTGTGCGTAGAGGGTTGTCCCAAACAGTATCAACCACTATTACTTGGATTTAGTGCATCTTTTTCTTTAGGAGAAAAAAAATAACTTTAGTATCTCTAGATTCCTTCCAAAAATGAGGTCTGCAGATATTTTTCTTGACTGCATGTAGTTTCACTTATTTAAACCTCTAAATCAAAGACTTTTTGTCTGGTCCCCATGGAAGGAACATGCAGTTAGCTTTTTCAAAATCATTTGATGCAAATGGAGTAAGCTCAGACTTCATTAGAAAGCCTTTCTCACTGCGAAAGCTTAAGACTTTTTTTTTCTTTTGTAACTCAGCCTTAGAACACAACAAAATGTACCTATTGCTAAATCTAATTATAATGTGTAAAAATAGCTACAGTAAACAAAGTAGCTTAAACATGTAGAAGGAAATACAACAAATTTATTGTGTGAACACCGAGTAATTTAAGAGGTTTAGACAGAATTTTACAGAATGTCCTGAAATACCTTATTTCAGACAATGGTTCAAAAATGCCTTTTGATTTACACTCCTAGTTACATATGCTTAATATGTCTTTATCTGTACTCTGCAGTGCTTTCCACGTTTCTGAAACTTAACACCTTGGTTTATTTTTATTTTTTTTGCCCCGCTGACATACTTTTCTCTGTCTGAAAGTTAGAAAACCATTCTTCCTGGGTTTACAACATCAAAATTTTCAAACTAAGATTCTTGAATACTGTTTTCCAGATTGCTATGCACAAAAGCTACCAATGTGAAAACAAATATTTTCTGTCTTCTAAAAGGAAGAGGAGGGAATAGTATATGGCTATTGTATGTACTTTTCTGAACAAGATGAGAAAGAGAAGTGCTTTTTCAAGATGTATTTTAACTTTCAGCAACTGGTTAAAGATATATTTTAACTTTAATATCATCATAACTTCTAAATAAGCTTCATTCATAATAAGAAGCTACATTTTGAGACTTGTTGAAGGTTCTAACACGGTAAATAGTGCTCTTTCAAAATTTATGTCCAATAAGAAGTTCTCATCATGTTTTATGTTTTGTTCCCAGTGTGTATGCTTTGATAGAGGTTTAGATATTACAAGTCACTTTTGTAAATGCTTAGGTTTTCCCCCTTCAAATTTACATGATATTGAATTGGTCAGCAATTAATGGCATGTAATTAATGGTTCCAAAATGCTAAATTTTAAAAATCTCTGAGGCAGTATGTAACTTAGATTTTTATTCATGTCTCTTTTTAAAGTATCTTTCAAAAGTATGTCTCATAGAATGATTTCAAAATATGTAAATGACAATCATTACAGTTTGATGTGATTCCAATAGTACTTGCAACATTTGGCTTTAAAATGTCTATTTATGTTGTGGTTGCTGTTTGGCTGAACTTGCTTTTCAGTATGCAACATTAATTGCACTGCAGTAATTGGCTGCCTATGACTGAATATGTTATATGGAAATGGAATAATGTCAGAGCCACTAATGTTTTTGTGATAAAATTGTGGAAGTATTCTTGTTCCTAGGGGCTGTCTACATTGTACACAAAATATGTGCAACAGTTAACAACACACCATCTTATAAGGTAGATGTCCTTAAATATGCAAGAATCTGTTAGTTTTAGTTCATTTCATTTAAGGGTTGACTGTCTTAAGAAATATGGTGTTCTAATTAGATTTTTTTTTCCTCTCTGATGACTTTAAGAATGAAAATTGGGTTGCTCTTGTATCTTCATGTAAGCAAGGCTTCCTGTAATTCTTTGTATAGGATCAAGGGATTGAAGCGTCAAATTTGAATGTTTGAGAATAATGCAATTTTCCTTCTCTCTTCTTTTTCCTTTTTTTTCCTTTTTTTTCTTTTTTTTTTTAATTACACTGTGGTGTTACTCACCTGTCTCCTCTATCCTCCCCTCAATGAAAATTCCTTCTTTGGGAGAGGCTGGAGACTATAAAGGGCCATCCTGTTTCAGAATAGCCACCTTCACTCACTCCTTGCAGTAGGACTGAGGCCACAGGTTTCCTGTCCTGGTTCACTTGTTAGCTTGCATCTACATGGCATGGGCAAGTAGGGATGGCACTGGAGAGGAAACCAGTTGGCAGTGGCATCTCTGTATGCATGGTGTGTGCAGTTTATGGCAGTATTTCAGACCTAGTTCAGATTTCACCCAGTGGATTGAATTCCAGGTATTTCTTTCAGCACGTCAGGTATAGTCTTGGAGTGCTTCTTCTAGTGTTGTTTCACCTTCAGAGATGCCAGTTGAGGAGCTCAGGTTGCTCTGCCATAGAAACCGGAGCAAGATAAGCTGGATCAATTGAGAGACAGATACAGTTCTGAAAGCAGTGTTTTAAACTAAAATATATCATTACTTGCTTTTTTCAGAGCATTGGGTATCACTGTTTTCAAGGGTAGCTTAGCCTCTCTCCATTCTACTGAGAGCCATCTGAAAGCAGTAGGAAATTTTTTTAAGCCTCAAATATATATAAAGCAGTAGGAGATGATGGCTTTTTGATAGATCAGATTAGCACATTAACAGATAAAAATTTGAAAGGAAAATCATATTTTACATGTGCTGTATTTGTACAGGAATAATACCTTAAAAGAGAGAAATACTGGTTTGTGCTGGTTGTGCTGAGCATTAGAAGAGGGAAGGAGGGCTGTGTGAGAGGGGGGAAGTAGAAGAAAGGACTGCCTACACTACATTCACTGTTCGTGTTTTCAGAGTACCATAGTGTCATCAGGCTGTGCTGTTAAGTCTCCCCTTCTCTGAAAAAGAAATTCGAGTAAATTATAGTAAAAGAACAAATTAATGCTGGTACTGTGCATTTCCACCTCCATTAGTAATACCACACAGAAATAAGAGTTTAGGATTTTGGCATCTTAGGACAGGAGAAAAATCGCATCTTAAAAAAAAATAAAGCAACTTCTCCTGTGTTTTCCTGTTGTTTTGAGCAAAATTACACAGAAACATTGTGACAATGGTTAATGTTCCAAGAAACTCTTAAATTGTATTTTAGGAGTGCCTTTTAGAGATGAAAAGAAGTGATGGGGGAATGTTCTAGCGCTCGGTATTGGGATAATCCTGATTCCCAGTGACTTTCTTTAGAGAAAGAGAAAACCCTTTAATTATTGGTAATTTCTTTTTTATGACATCAGTGACTTACAAAGCAGAAGTATTATGTGTTTAAATGGTACTTTTCAAAATATAAATTTTAATTAATACCTGTACAAGATTGCTAATTTAGATTATAATAGCGAATAGATTATTCTGTCTATATCTATGTGGGTTTTTTTTCCTTAAGCATTACTGTCTTTTTTAAAAAGATACAGGAAATCTATGTCAAAGTAATGGTTAAAATTCTGCACTGTCTGGCTCTAAGCCCTGTCCTCCACTAGACTCTGCTGCCATGAAGCATGTTTGTATTTTTTTGTGTCTAAAAAGAAAAATAACACTTTATTTTTAATTTTAAAAATGTTTAAAAGTGTCACTTTGATGTAATGTGTTCCCACCTATTAAAATGTTCTGCATTTTAACTAGACACTTTATTCCAGCAATCCATCAAAAACTGGAAGCGGATGGAACGGAAAAAGTAGAAGGATCCATGACGCAAAAACTGGAGAATGTACTGAACAGTAAGTTTTGTCCTTCCAGCAGCAACTATTTATGGACTTTGGACTTTCTAACATGCTTTAATATTTTCCTAATATTTCCTATTGTAGAAAATAGAAGAGAGTCTCTTGTCCCTTCCCTGTTTGGTGATAGTGGTTCCAGGGTGTGATAATGCATCCTTTGAAATAAGTAGCAGCAGTTACCACAACTTGTGGCAATGTTTGTGATAACAAATATCAAAATAAAGATGTTCTAAAGTGTTTACTTTAGGTTAATTTTGCAATTTTGAATGGATGAAGAAAACAGAGAATTATATGGATAGACAAAACTGTAGAAGGATGAGCTGAGCTAAATACCCAGATGGTAAGACACTCAAGTAAAGGCAGAAAAAAAACCAATTATAAGATGTTTACAGTAACAAGGTCTATTGACAGGATCTCTTTCACTTAATGTGCTGGCATTTAGACTATTTGGCATGATCATTCCTTCTAGAAACCTTGAAAAGTTGTCAGTATTTTGTTTTCTCTTTCTCTGTATTAACTGTAAGGTTGCATTGAGAGAGATGGCTTGAATTTGCTGCAGTTCGGTATGTGTTTCATCAGATCAAAAAAGTTTCTTTTCTTTTTTTTTCTTTTTTTTTTTTGTAAATTCTGGGACTTCTGCCAAGATAATTTTACTTTGTTTCATTGTGATTTTTTTCACAGAGGAAGGGATGTTTCCCTTAGTGCTGTATCAATAAGCAGGAATGACAAGCAGATAGCTGACTCAGTGTTGGGAAGTCTGAGTGTGTTTTATGAAATCAAGAAAGTGACATGGAAGTTCGCTGTTTTTCTTCTCTTGTATGAAGAAAGCAGTGACTGTATGTGTGTTTGTGTGGAGAGCACAAAGAAAGCAGGGGGTTTTGTGAACAGCTCTAGCCCTTTTCAGTAGGGATTCCTTGATGCTCACAATAAAGGTATAGTTTGAACATTGTTATTCCCTCATCTTATGCCTGAAATGAAAAAAAAACTGCCAAAAATTTTAAAATCACCAAAAACCACCACATAAAATCTCACACCTCTATATAAAGACTGTAGCATGTGTCTATATGTGCAGAATATTTGGTACATCTAGGTTGGAGAAAAAGAAGCATTTGCTGAAATTTTCCAGTGCAATCCTCAGTGCTTTGTATTTAGGCCATGTCATGCACCAAGCACAGATTCCTTGGATAGCACTTTACCTTGTACTAAATATTGTGACAGATTTTAAATAAAAAACCAAAAATTTAGGTCTGTGATACTTTCTTATATACACTAAAATAAGACAAATTTACCTATAATATATAATTACTGTTTCATTTGATAAATGGTGGCTGAAGTTTGTACATAGACAATGCAAACTGTCTTTTTCAAGCTGGATCTGTAGAGGAACTTGTGCCAGACACTTCAGAGTGGTTTGAAGTTTGGCTCTGCTATGAAAAGAATTGGCTGCTTTTCCTCACTATACTTTGCAAGTCATGATGGGTGGGAGGCAGGGAAGTAGGAATACATGGATTTAAACAGAGTAAATAATATTATGCAAAGTAGTTTAGGATCAAAGCTTTGTTTCTTGTCTGACCATTGAAAAACTTCCGTAATCCATGAGTAGCAGGGACTGCTTTCAAAAATTACTTTAATTGTTTAGTTGAATTGTGCATTTTATGGACTGTAGGTGCATGTTTTGAGAGACAACTGCTGTTGTGTGAGCTTGGTTACAAATCCTTAACAATGAGCATGTTTTCCACAGCATCTGAATGTATGTAAAGAGGGTTCCGAGTTCTTGAATTGAAATGACATGGAATAGTAAAAGAGCAGTTTGGGTTTTTAGCTGGAATTATAGATGTTTGGAATTTTTGCTCAATTTCATTGCTAAACAAACTGTTAAATTTATATTGTTTGAAACATGCAGTGTCTTATAATTAATTTAGTGAAGAATTGTATATTAAAGGAGGTAAATTGAATTCCTATATGTAGTGTTTTTCTCAGACTCTAAGACAGACAACTGTTGAATAACTAGAGATTTATTTTGAAGTAAAAAAATTCATGCACTGTCAATGAATCATCCATTTTCAAAGCATAGTCAATATAAGAACTGAAACTTTATCCATGGATGGTTCATCGGTAATCAAGAGAGAAAGATTGTTATTGTAGAGAGGATTTGGAGGGATGAGGAGGGAAGCAATATTATTTTAATTGTAAAAAGATAGATCTGTTATGCATGAAGTATTGAATTACATTAATACATTCATAAGTAATTTGATATATTTCAATAAGTATTTGATTTATTTCAATTTCTTATAAAGCGGAAAAAGTACCCCTAAAAAAAAAAAAGTAGAATCATTTCCCTGAATTGAGGATTTAATGAAGAGATTAAGATAGAAATTACTTTGGTCTTCCTGCAGCTGTCAATTACCTTTTAAAAAAGGTTTGCATTGAATCAAGAAAAAAAACAACTTCGTGAATATAGCTTCGATTCCCAGGTAGAGCACATTGCTCCTGTGCTGTTAAAAGAATGGACAAGAAACATACGAATTCAAGCAAACGAAATTCTACTTACTAGAAGGATATACAAAACAATCATTTCTTTTAACCCTAAGAAAAATCATACTTTATCCGTGATCTGTATTTAAATGTCCAGCTAACTGTTTTCATTGTGCATTTCTCCTTAATGGATTAAAGTATTCTATGCTGAATACTATGTGGTGGAAATAGATGTCCTGACAAAACTTTTTTTACATCAAGGCTTCAAAATTTCAACAAAGTTTAAACATTATTTAGATATAACAATTATTTTACAAAGACTACTTTTAACATGAGCAGGCCACCCACAGTGTTGACTAGAGAAAATGGCATGCAAGCCACCCAGCGAGACTGATGTAATTTTTTTCATCTTTGCTTAAAGTATAGTCACTAGACCAGATAATGTAGAAACTTCTACACGCAATGATCAAAAAGGCTAAAGCAGTTCCACTTTTTTTTTGGTTAATTAAAAGTAAGTCATAAGTTGAAAAAATGCAAATATTCATATGCAATGTGAGTCTTCTCTACTACAAATGAAAATTTATTATTCTATCTTAGGAAACAATCTTTATTAGAAAATAGAATGCTTTTTAGTTTGGATATAAGAAACTTTAGGATGATATTTAATGTATTTATTGAAGAGTATTCATAGATAGTATAGACACTTAAATACATGAAATTGTTGATCAAGGCTTCATCCTGCGTGTGTTGAAGCCATTAAGAATTTTAATGCAATGTGAAGACACTTTGTATTCATTCTGTTCCAGTGATCAGCTAGTTAGACTTTTTAATCATGACATTTTGACATTGACATAGGTACTTTTAAGTGGTTCAAATACTGTTAATAATTTTTAAGACTTGACTTGAAAACGTAAAAAAATTGTTTGCAAAATCCAGTGATAACTTTAGAAGCTCTGACATTAATTAACAAAATGAAATTATACTTTTGTAAAAAATAAAGCTTTCTATGACTTTTTCTATATCCTGAGATGCATAATTTGGTTGAAAAATGTACATCTGGAGCCAAAGCAAACTATAAAATATCTGCAGAAAAGCTAAGCTATTTGAAATAGGAAAGAGTGATTGTTTTTAGTCGCACAGGGGTCTTACCACATTAAAATGCTAAGGGGTTCACTTTGAAATGCAATTTCAGCAGTTGTAAAATGTTAAAAACAGTTGAACAAAAAAATTTGAAAATCAGCAATAATTACTCATTTGCTCTAAAAAAACCTTGAATAACTCATTAAAATGAAGAAAATCTGTGATTTCAACTGATTACTTACACTTTTTCTTACTGTCACCCTTTTTGAAATAGGAGCCAGTAACACAGCAGATACCTTATTTCAAGAAGTGCTGGGTCGCAAGGACAAAGCTGATTCAACGAGAAACGCACTTAATGTTCTTCAGCGCTTTAAATTTCTTTTCAATCTTCCCTTAAATATTGAAAGAAATATCCAGAAGGTATAATACTTCAAAAATAATTTTCTATTTGCTTAAAGTAGCCTTTTGACATTCGTCTTTTCCTTGACAAATATAAATGCTTGGTTTTGTTTTTAAGGGCGATTATGATGTGGTTATTAATGACTACGAAAAAGCCAAGTCCCTCTTTGGAAAGACAGAGGTTCAAGTGTTCAAAAAATGTAAGATACAGCTTCTGTTATTTAATGGTTTCGGGTTTTTTTCCTTAACTTAAAGGTTAAAAAGCACATAGGAGACCAAACATTTATGTGGTTTTGATACAGATTTTCATCCATACAAATTATGGATTTATAGGAGCCAATTACTCTAGGCAATATTTCTGGCAAGTTTTCTGAGTGAGGTATATACTACAAAATGTGAAATCACAGCCAATTTTATTTGTTTATTTACGCTTGGTGTTACTGGACATAAAAAAAGATTACAGTAATTAAAATGTGACTTTGAATATATTTCTCACATATTGTTGGAAAGACTTGAAAGTCTAATTCTGTGGTTTTGTAAAACTGTCATGTGTAATATTTTTAGATGTGGCTTGTTATAAAATGGTTTATATTGATTTCCACAATAACTCCAGAAGTGTCTGTTACCCTAAGAAAACAGCATAATTTTCAGTTCATGACTCTGCTTAAGGGCACATTGTATTTATTCCTGCTCCCTATTCCTAGATTATGCTGAAGTTGAAACCAGAATTGAAGCTTTACGAGAACTTTTGTTGGATAAGCTGCTTGAAACTCCGTCAACATTGCATGATCAGAAACGTTATATAAGGTAACAGTTTGCCTAGTGCCTTCATCAGACATATGGTGTTAAATGTGTATTTAAATGTTTCCTAAATAGGGTAGAAACTAGTTTTACTATGGTTTAAATACTGATTTTAAGGCTGTGAGTATTTTGAGACTTTATGATTATATAAATAATGGTGATGGAATGGTACTGGATTGTTTATTGAAGGACTGAAAAACAGTTCTTGAATGAGAACAATTTAATGCAGTGTACTTGAGATTTGAATTTAATTTTTTAAATCTTTAAGGGATGTTGAGATTTTGTTGCTTTCTCTAAACCGACATATTGCAAGCTGTGTTTGAAATGACCACTCCTAGTATGCAAACTAAATAGATTCCTTATTAACTCGTCTTACACTTCAGCTTGACTTGATGTTGAGGTGGAATCATCCCGAGTCAGATGACAGGGAGGCTTTAATCCAGACCATTCTGTTGTTTGAAGGTGGTATTGGCTCTTTTACTGCTCAGGCTAAACAATGAAGTTCCTTCGTATTTCGTGAAAATGAGCTAGTTGCCAGTTTTCATTAACATTTGCAGATTTTATGTTTTTCACAACGCTGATGTCTGCTGTAGGGCTGCTGAGATGAGCTGATGTAGATCTTAACCCTTCAGTCCTTGTTGCCATACTTCAGCATGCTCTGGAACATTTGACAGCTTTATTTAGAAAGCTTTTGAGATTTGGAATCTACCAGGGCTCCTAGTGTGTCTTGACAATCTCAGTGTTTTTATCAGTTATCATAAAAGAAGCAGGCCAAAGTGCTGTTCGGGAAACATTTGTAAAATTCAGACACCTGCACGAGGTCTGGAGTGTTCTGTGTGTGTATCAGGCACGGTGGCACAGGCTCAAGTGCAGTGTTGGTGTCTTAGGTCCTTTCCATTGTGTGAGTTTATGACTACAGTGACCTGTGTGCATCTATGTAGAGTGCTTCTCATTCTTCTGGATGCTACATAAATATTGCCTGTTAACAGGAATTGTTTCTTAAGATGACTAGTTTCAGCTTTTTCTGTCTGTGAAGACAATACTGGCTATTCCTTTCCTTTATGACACTTGAAAACGTTAAAGAGTGGCTGCTTAACCTAAGCCAGGTCTTCGACCTTTTCTAAGTATTCTTTGAAAGACTCATAGTTGTACATGTGCTTGATTCTGTTTTTTTGTTTGGGTTTTTTTGGTTGGCTGTGTTTTATTGTTTCCTGCTTGAGTTTTTGAGGTTGGTTGTTTTGGTTGGTTGTTTTTAAGGTAGTTTGGTTTCTAGCCCCTTACCTTGAACTACGGAATCTTTAAAAATACCCCAGCCTATGTTAAAGCAGACTGTGTTAATGTAAGCAAATGTATTCCACATGTAGAAGTATAATAAAGAAGAGCAGGGAGTGGATGAATGTGGAATAATTTAGTTCTAATGAATCAACACAATCCCAGCTTAGGAAATTGTTAAATTAGTTTCATTACTCTAAATATACATGGGTATATTAGTGTAAATTTTCTGAAGGCAAGGTATGAAGTAAATTTTCTTCAGAGGACTTCAGCAAAAATGAGACTAACAAAATCCAAATTGTAAAATAGTTTGCATAAACCCTGCTGTTTTTATGAGGTTTTTTCTTCCATGGTACACTTGTTTTGTATGTCTCTGAAGTTGAAGGCTGACCAAGATGTAAAATACTGTAGTTTTTCCTTCAGATATTTAATGCTTATAATTAGGCTTCAATTCATATTTTCCTCTCGCTGTATTAGGGTAGTTGCACTAATTATTTTATGCTGTTCAGAAATAGTTTACCATAGCACTTGAGCCAAGCAGATGTATGTATTTCAAGACCAGTGGTAATTTTTTTTAAACTTTGTGCCTAAGAAAAGACTGAAGTCCTACATAAGACTGAAAAGGACTTGAGCTCATAATTTATAAATGTCACCCTGTCAAAATGGTTAGTTGTGTAGTTTTGTCATCCATCCAACCAGTCCTACTTTGACAGTTTATTTTTTTGTTCGAGTGCTGCAGACATTTGTCAAAGAAGACAGAATTCATCACAGTCCTAATTAACATTAGGTATTATTGTAGTAAAACAGCTTTTGTGAGGGAGTAAACATTCCCTGCACTGCTTAAGATAATATATCAGTATAGTTCACGTTAAGCATCTTGACTTTTTTAATCTGTCCTAAGTTTCATTAATGCAGAATGTAACAATGTCCCTTAAACTGTGAAGCAGCTACCACTTTTTGAAAATAGTCTTGAAAGTACTGTCATCAGATAGTCTTGAATGCCATAAGTGAGACTACATTCCTTTTGTGTTCTCATCGAAATCACAGCAGCTCTCTCTCCCTAAAGACAGACAGTGTTTTGCTTCTGCATGTTAGAAGCCACAATCCTTTTTGTTATCTCTTCCTCCTGTTTTTTTTTTCAGACTGTGCATGGACAAAAAAACACCAAAACAAATAAAAAGACAACCCAGGAGCTAGATTTACATAAGTTTATGCAGGCATGTGCTAAAATTATTGAGCTGGCAGAAATTAATTCCTTCTGTAATTGTTAAGGTTACATGATGATACAGTCATATACAGTAGGAAGAAAAATAGTATGTTTTATGTGCTTGAGATGCCATCACTGGTTCCACTCAAATCTGAATCACTAAACTGCAACCTTGCAGATAAAGAGTTTGGTTTCCTGTATACATCACAAGAGACACAACTGGAAATACATATTAATATGATATTAAAGGTTTATATTTCTGTAAGATTTTTTTGGTGGAATTTTGTCTCACTAATTGAAGAAGGGGGAATGCAAAACTTCTGTTTGCAGTAGATGTGAGTGTATCTTAATACCTATCCTTGAATTTTTTAAATTATGTAAAAAAAGAAAAAGTATTTCTTAGTACATGCTTGGTCTGTTTTACTGAGGCCTTCAGTGTGTCAAGTCAGAACTGTGATTTTTGGACTGGATTTTACAGATATCTTTCTGATCTTCATGCGCCTGGGGACCCAGCTTGGCAGTGCATTGGTGCTCAACATCAGTGGATTCTGCAGCTCATGCACAACTGTAAGGAGAGCTATGTTAAAGAACAAAAAGGCAAGGATACATTTTTTTACCTTTATATATATGCATATTTGACATTTAGGAATTTGGCATTGCCTTTTCTTTGATTCTGGTTTACAAAGGATATGTTAGGTTTTCCCCATGAATTTAGATAGCTTTTTACAAAGTTGAAAACTAACTTTATTTTTTCCTTTATTCTGTTATAAAAACAAAACAGCAGTTGGAGTTTCCTTTTTGCTTAATTTATAACTTTTAAGCTCTTTACATGAGAAGAGCATTACATTTCAGTCATTTATACATGATTTACTGCCCTCTTGAAACATTTCTTTGAGTTCATAACAAGTTTGGATTGTACTCTGAATCTGCCGGTTAGATTTCTTTTTCACAAGATATTCTGTTAGTATATGGATACACGGGATGTTGGGGCACAGCGGAATAATGCTTAATTCCTTGACATGCAGTGAATGATATTATGGAGTCCTCTTCTTTCATTGTGTGCAGTTTCAAAATTTAAGTTACACTGAATCTGCACAGACCAAGGGGAGCTGGACAAAGGGGATATTTAGGCAAAGTTATCGTTAGGACCACTATGAACACAGAGTTATATTCTGTTTTTGACAACGTTGCTCCTCAAAGAAAAGCGTAGATATTTCTTGCAGGTGTGGCAGCAACTTAGCTACAAATTAACATGATCTATCACATTAGCGTATATAAAAAAAGCCTTCCAGCAGGTGGAAGGCTGCTGGCCTGACATTTCTAGTAGTAAAATCTGAAAACTGGGTTTTCAAAATTAGGAAATAGAAGCAGTGCCTTGTTTCTCAAGAAGTCTTACAGAGTTTGTTGCCAGTTCTGAAATGAATAGCTTATTGGAATCTGGCATCCCTTGGCTTATAGGTAACTCCCATGTTTACTGTTAGTGCATGCATATCCCAAGCCAAATAAGGTATTTTATTCTGAGAAACCACAAAAGTTTTACTGAGTTGGAGCTGCTGTAGAAATAAGCTGTAAATTTTCTGCAGAGTCTTTAACTCTCTGTTGCACAGGTTGTGACATGAGGTATGGAGTTCACGGGGTGCATCCCTTGTGACAGCAATGCCAGTAAGTTTTAGTTTAAAACTGTGCACAGGCCATCTTTGTTCCACGACACGGCGTTAAGTGCTGTGGAACCAGCTGGAATGCCACCCTGTTTTCCTGGCATCTTCGTCAAAATTCAGAGCATTTCCAAACCCATCCCATCTTCTTTCTTTGTCAAAAGCCCTCATGAGGCACCACCATCAGCCTAACAACATTAGGTTATCAGGAGCAAAACTCACTTGTGAAAATAGCCATAGTTAATAATTCTAAGCTTCCTTCTTCTCTCACTTGCAAAAAATTTTATGGCTGTTTTCCAGGCTTTTAGCAAGAAAAATAGAGACAGGATGATACTCAGTGCTTGAAACTTTTTGCTTTAGTAATCTATATGATTTTGGTATGCAGGGTCCAGTGAATAAGTAGAAAATGTGTCTAAATTCCTAGATTTGTCTTGAAAAATCTCAACATGTTTGGTATTTTTCTTGCAACGAAACTGCTTACCTCAGCCTTAGTGTCAAAGGGGCCATTATGATACAGCTTTGTTTGACTCACAGCAGAGGGAATTTAAACAACTTGAATGCCCAGCAAATGCAAGTATCTATAGTTACGATTTTGTGCACTTATGAAAGAAATGCTAACAGCTCATCAAATTCCAGTCGTTTTCTTCTAGCCTTCTATGTGGTGTTCCACAGACTGTAGTCTTTTGTACTGGTTTTAAAATACTCAAGAATCAATCCTAGCTGTTTGAATTTCTCACTTAGTATCCAGTCAGACAAGGGAAAGTTGCTAAGCATGATTTTTATTTCCGTAGATCTTTAATTTTGACATACACTAGGTGGGAGATGGAAAAAAGAAAACTCAGAAGTATTAGTTTTAACTGCCAAGTAGAACAGCGCTGGTTGCGATCGGAGGCATGGCATCTACTTTAATAGGTGTATGCTTTTTAAACAGGGAAGGTATGGAGATTTACTCAGTTTGGTTATGCAAGACTGTGGGATCTAATCAGCTTCAACAAGTTAGAAATGTTATTTTTATGTTCATAAATTCATAGGCTCTTTTTAAGATAAAGTGATAGTATGTTTTCAAATATTTAAGTCTACTACTTAACACTTGCTTCAAAAAAAAATTCACTTTTTTGTTTGTCAAACATTTGGAAGAAGAGATGGGTCATAAGACTGGGATTTTAGTTAAAAGGGCATTACATTTTTTCTAGGTTTCTATTGTTTCTAGCAGATGGCAGTCTTCATATTATGAATTCTGGAACAAGCAGATAGCAATTGTAGTTCCACCCTGAGCATACGAGCTCCTCTTTCTGGCTATTCTTACCTTAGTTCTTTTGCCAACTGTGGACTCAAACTGATTGAATCAAAACTTTTCAGCATACTAAACTTAAACCTCAGTAGCAGATTGTATCTACTTTTACATTTCTGCAAAATTTTTCACCTTTCAGCTGAGATTGTGCCAAAGCATTTTGCTGCTATTGTATTTGTTTTGAAAGGAGAGCTATGCTCTGAGTCATTACACGACTTTTACTACTTTAAATAGATTAGGAATTAGACAAAGTCTCTGCTTTTCTCACCTGGATAAGCTTGGGGTTTTTTAAACCATTAGACGTTCTGGAAAGGATTTCTGCAGATGATTGTCAAACTACAAATATTCTCAAAGAATATATTTGCTGGCCATGATGTATGCAGGAAGGGAAGGCCGACACTGCAAGTATTTGCTAAACAAGCTAAAACACAATCCTAAGCAAGTTCTAAGGAGAAACTTACTCCAAATTTAGTCACTAGTATATGGGACAAAACTGTTCCAGTTGTGTCCACACAGCTAGAATGCTGACATTAGTCATTACAACTGAAATAATTTCATTTTCTTATATAGAAATAGCATCTTCTCCTGACATCTGTAAGAGGTTTTGACTTATCCAGGCCAATAGTAATGGCAGTCAGGAAAAATCCTCAATACTGACAAGAAGTAAGTCTAGTTTTCTACATCCTCTCTAGGGTCCTCACCTGATAATTGCCCTCTTGTTAATAATTTCCAAGGGTCTCCAAATTGAAGGACAAGAGTGAGCTAATTTAGATGCCAAAGTATTGGAATGTGCTGTCAGAACTTTGTGTATTAAAGATATATTTAAATACATGTTTGTTTTGGGTTGATATCTAAGTATGTATTTTTGATCTAAGTGTGAATGTTCACTACTATCACAAGATTTTTTTTTTTTTTTTTTTTTAATCTCTGGGATTGTATATTACCAGAGATGAACTTCGTTTTGTAAGAAATACTCAGCAGTTGGAATGATGTCCTAGGTGTGCAAAGTATCATTTAATATCCATAGCGTGGTGCAGTCTTTGATGCAACCTGAAAGAAGAAAGTGTGTCGAGTTTACACGACTGTAATGATCTTGGAGTTCTTTCTCAGATTTTATTTCAGGAGTCAGCAGAAATCCTGTGTGTTTCCAGTTAATCCAGTTTCTGTTAATATTATTTCCAAAAACCGTAAGGGCATATCCATCTGTGCTTAGCTTTGTCAAATAATTTGGCATTGTGACTTAAAAAGCTGACAACTGCCAACAACAAATTGTTTAATTGAATCTTTCTTTTGCTTTTAAGAGACATTGATCATCTATTATAATCTGATCATTAGTTAATTGGTTGCATTTATGAACTTGTGTGTATGAAGCAGCATTTTGGAGTGTATTATTTCCCATGAGGAATAACTGTATGTGTATGGACATAGTGTTTCCCCTGTCTAAACAACCGTTTGTTTGCTGATTAATCTTGCATTATGTCAATTAATGTTTCATTATGTGTTAAGATATGGCTGTTGTTACTCACCCATCATGGCCTTTAGCCTACTTATTTCTTGCTATTGCAGACCTTCCTCATTTGTGAGGCAAAGAAAAAATGCATGTGATGCTCATGTTATGAGAAACTGCTTGACTCCAAGCCCACGTGTTTTAAGGAGTGAGTGAAAGTGCAGATAAGACAGAAGGTCGGAATTTCTCCTGTGCTGAAGTATAAGTAGCCAGGACAAAGATACCAAACAGCATTGCCAAAGGCATAGTGAGGCAGTACAGGGGATACCTGAGTCATAAAGCCCCCATGCTCCTCTCCTTGTATTAAGCCATTCCTGCTTCTCTGATGATCAGATTCTTTTGTTACAGGTGCAGCTGTAGATGTGGGACCCATGTGCAATTGGCTAGAACTCTAGCTTATGTAGTAGTGCTTGTAAATGTGTGGATTTATTGCATTAAATAGGAAACATAAAATGCTATCTGCCTTACTCATGGCATAGAAAGTTGTGCTCCTTTATTGTTTTAGAAACTTTTTCTTATGGTTATGAAGTTTACCTGAAGCACAGGTGAATAAATGTTATCTATCTAGTCATATCCCACTGCTTTCTCCACGGGGAGGACTTTAAGTAGGTAAAGCCAGTTTGCTGCTGTTACTTAGTATGTAGATATGTTAAGGAGAAGGAGATGCATGAGACAGAAAAAACAGAAAAAGAGCATTTTTTTCAAGCCATGAATATAAAGGTTACCATGGAAGAGCATATGCTCACCCAAGACAGTATTTATTAGATCTGTAGTAAGAGATATTTGAATGATAAACTGAATTGTGCTGGTATTTTATGCCTTGTATTGGCTAAAGCCCAAATTGCTGCTTTTGACCTTTGATCTTATGATTTGTAGACATCTAGGGACTTTCAGTTCTGGTACCTGGATACTAAATGGTTTCCTTCAGTTAAGATTTTTCATATTTTTAAATTGTAACTATACTTGGAAATTCCTGTATTATTAAAGTATAATTGTAGTTTTTCACTATGGTTTATGCTTCCCAGATTTGTTGGAGTGCTGGAAACATGGAGAACATAATGACATAAAATGACATGAAAATAAATGTAAATAAATGAGGTTTAGTTTAAAATTTTCCTGAGGCACTGGGCAGATAGCCAAAAGGAGTTAAGCAATAGGATTCTTAATGTGAGTATCAGGGATGGAAGCTGTGGAGGTTAAGACTGTTTTCTGTGTGGCCAGTGGTTATTTGCTTAGACTTTAATAGTGGCTTAGTAGGTTTCATGATCCTTTGAACTAAAATGGGTAGGGACTCCCACCCAGTTAACGTCAAACTGGCTGAGAAAGCCTTAATTTCTTAGCAGGTTGTTGCAAACTTTGTCAAGTCTCACTCCTACAAATTCTTACTAAAACCACTTTTGCCAGTACCTTTGATGGTGATTCTTTGAGTGACCTAAAGCACTCACCTGTGATGCTAGTCTTTGAGATTTTATGTAATATTATTGCAAATAAGCTACCTGTTAATAGCTAACCTGATTAGAAACTAAAGTAAATGGAAACACTGACATAGTTGTAGCGTGATCTTTCTGCTGCCCTTTGGTTTGCAAAATATATAATGCACAACCTATTAAAGTTCCCAATGTGGAGACAGCTCTTCAAACAGGAGTATGATAGAACAGTCACTGTGATTTCTTTTTAATTATTATCATTATTTTTTTAGTTCTTATTGCTGAAAAAAAAGTATAATTTTTGCAGCATTGAGTATGATGCACAGCTCTCCAGATAGTGTAAAAAACTCTGCAGGGTTTTTCTGTGCCAGAGTAACAGCAGCTGTACTTGGTGTGAAAGAGAGAAATGGATGCTTAGACCATGTTGCTCTTTTTTTCTGTGCCACACTGAGATTCTATTCACCTTGCAATGAATGATCCATCTTTGTTAGATCAGACAGGCCGGCAAGGCTTGTGTCAAAAGGGCCTTTTCAATTTGTTATCCTAGCAGCTGGTTCTCTTCCACTGCCTTTGCTTACTGTACATCTGGAAGAAGAATTCTTGCAGCTGGGAGCCATTTCATGTCTAAACCACATCCCCTGTCCATAGCAGAAATACCCTTTTGACAGCAGATGTCAAGCAAACCCTTAATGGATTATTAATTAAAAAAAAAAAAATAGTGAGAGAGAGAATAAAAACTGATCAGTATAAAAATTAATAGCAGATTCATTTTCCTCTTTTAATACCTGTATTTGTAAGTTAGCTGTAATTTAGAAATTTTAGTCGAATCCAGCATGTTCAGAAGTTCAGGAGGCATTCTAATTTTATGTAATATTATAAATAATATGAAAGTACTATAAAGATAGTAACTATTGGTATTAAAAAGCAACACAGGTAGCTTAAAATCAAAATTTTAAAGATTATTATGAATAAAGATAGATTGAAACTCTTCAGTGGCCAGAATTTTACCTTTGTGTCTGTTCCAGTCTTTAGTATTTTTTCAGGCAGTCGTGTTAAAATGAGCTTTTCCAAAAGTGCTGAAGATCTTAATGTCTGCTGGAGCTAGTAAAATGAAGTAATTTTTATTTATGTGCTGAACTCGACTGCTTGGCTCTTGTTTCAGAATTTTTTGGCCTGAAGGGCTGACAATAAGGCATATCCTTAGGCTGTGAAATACTTAGAACTAGAATAGGCCCAGTTACCCTTTTTGTAGTAAACTGAAAAGCAGTTTCATTATAAATGCATTTACAGTATGAAAACTAGTCTTAAGATTTTAAAAAGCATTCATTTTTAAATATCTCCCAAAAGCATTTTTTTCTATCAATTTTAATCTTACATGCTCATCTCTTTTCTAGAAAAACAGTCCATTTTCTTCTTGATCACTATAAGATGTAAGGTTAGAAAGAAAAAGTACTTTAAAAAAAAAGAATAAAATGCAGTTATTCATCTGCTGAGCAGGTTAATTTTTCAGTAATTTGTCCTGCTCCCCTAATTTCTTGCCTAGACAAATTGAAATTGTCAATGTGGTGTCATAGAAACGAATCTTATCCTGATTGTGTCAGTGCGGGCTCCAGGCGCTGTGTGTTTGGTCAACAAGCAACAGTGGGTGGTCAGGCTGCAGCACAGGACAAGGGCCCGCTGTGCACAGGAAAAAATGTTCAAAGGTGTTTAAGGCTGGTAAGGAAGTCTGCCGCCCTTCAGAGTCAGGAGGCTATAGATCAGCCTTCCCTCGCTATTGTAGCCTGTGAGAAAATTCACTGTAAGATACATAACGGGTGAGAAAACACAGTAGCTGTATTCACCTGGTTGCACATATGTTGTATGTACATGTACATGTTGTATACGAGCAAGTCTCTGTAATGGCAGACATTTGATTTTACATGGAAAATCTCAGTGAAAAATTACTTAACCTAAGGTTGGTCATTTGTTAAAAATTTTGTCACTGCAGGAAGTGCTGGCACAATATTAATCCCCTGATCACCAGTAGCTTTTGCAAAAATCTTTATTGGGCGTCGGGTAATTGGTGCACCAGGCTGGCAGAATTGCAGAGTAGCTGAGGCTGGATTATTGAGGGAGGTGAGAGATATGTGACTCTTTCAAGAAACCTCTGCCTGCCAGACCTCAGAGGGGGGGAAAAAACCCAGGCAGTTGTGGAGCAATGGATATGGCAGAAAAATTTTACACTGAGTTTGGTAATAGTTTAGGAATAAGAAGGTAAAGCAGCTTTTAAAATTTTAAATCATTGACTGGTTTGCGTATCATGGAAAAATCTATTTTAGGCAAATTTCATGTCAGCTGTCTTTTTAATGGAGGTTGTAATGCACTGCTTGCCAAGAGCTTACAGGTAACAATCCAAAAAATGGGGTCGAGATTTGTACGTGAGCTATAGGTACTGTAGGAACACAAGTACCCTATAGCATGATAAACTTGCAGTTACGGGTCAGCGCAGGTGGCTTTTGATTTACAAAAAGTTCGAGAAATAATACCAAAAAGAATTGAGCTTCTACTGTGTTCTTTAGATTCTTATTTTGGTGAGATCTTACTGCACTAAAACAGAAGAAGAGTGAACAAAGCCGCTGAAATATTTTTATTTCACACAGCCTCTGAATGCGCACCTTCAAAATATCTGTGCACAAAAAGTTGAAACCCACTAAAATCCTTTAAAAATAAAATAAAAGCAGTATTGAGATCCTTAAAACTTCATATTTGATCTTCTCTTGATTGTATAGTCGTAAATGTAATAAGGCGTTAATTATCCTTTTGTTTTGTCATTACTGTTGGGTGGAAGAAGGGAATGTAGTACTCTTGTGTTTCCTTGGTTAAATATATACTTGGACATGGAGTCACTGACAGATACTGCTTCATGTAGATGCTGTATTTTGGAAAAACATACTTTTGTAGCTTCAAAGATGCAGTGTATTTTTTAAAAGTAAAGCTCAACCGGGACTATTTTTTTCGTGTTGTTTATACTTCTTGAAACCTGTTAGCACAATAAAAAGTTCTCAAAACTTTAAATTGTTGCTGTCCTACATTCAGGATCTAGGAATGTAAAAATAGTATACAAATCAAATACTGAGTGGACAGTAAATTATTATTTGGTTCGTTTATTTAGGTTTATAAATATTATTGTCTGCAGTCCATACTACTATTAATTCATTGTATTACATTATGCTGCTAAATTTAAGCTGCTGGCTCCAGAGAGGGAATGAGTTGGGATGGAAGAAAAATTGTTTGCAAGTTAACTCTCACTTTTTTTACAAGATTTATGCGTTAGTGAGCAGTCTTTAAGCGCTATCTTCTGGTAGGGTGAAAGCAAGATCAGCTTTGCTAATGTAGTCCAGATGTTTATTAGTCCTGAGGGTATATGTGCTGTTGTAGTTCCCTGCTGCTGTGTTATACTTGCTTGTAATGCTAGACAACCAATTAAGAAATTAGTTCATGTTAAACTTTCTTTTCCTGGTACGCCAGAAAACTGATGATGTGGTTTTTCTGGTGGAACAAGAGAGTATTCTCTTGTTTTCTCTTACTGGTGAATATTTAAACCATTCAGGCTGCGTGGGCTTAGTGCATCAGCAGCAATACAGCTACCTCGAGCAAGTGTTTTTAATTGAGCTAATTCACATTAAGGTGTTTTGGTAAGTGTGTCTGTTTTTCTTAATTCTGAGGTTTAATTGGCACTGTCATTTTTAAAGACCATCTGTTTACAAGACATTCCTTATATTAACACGCTGTCTGAAAGCTGAGAACTTAAATTCTCTGCAGAGAGATCAGAGGGATTTTTTTTGTTGTAGTTTTTGTGAAAATAGCATTGCTACACTCTTGCCGGTGTTTTTTTTTTTAATAAAATATGTTTTAAATAGCAATGCCTGTAACAATTTTGAGTTAGCCTTCTTGACATACTTTATTTTTCCCAAATAAAATGCAAATATGTTGAATCTCACTCAGATGTTCCCGAAATCCCAGAAACTATGTGAGACATTTAAATTTTCTCAGGGTCTTCTCCAGTTTTTTTTTTCTGTGTAGAATTTCTGAAAGATAATTAATAGATATAATTTTTTAATCTGAAGAGAAATTAATTTGTTTTGTTTTACTTCATTCTGTAAAGTGGCTGGATTGTTTTCCTGGATGTTGATTACTGCAAAGCTTTAGCTTTTTGCTTTCTCATTATTGTACATTTTTAGTTCTTTCAAAAGGAAAAATCTTTCCACAAATTCTTGTTCAAATTCACTGTAGATCTTGTCTGTGCTGACAGTGAATAATATGCGAAAATCACTCCAGCACATTCTATATTACAGGAAACTCATCAGTTTTAAAGCTGTCATAAAGATGAGTTGTGTTTAATAACTGATGTAGGAGTTAAATAGTGAACAGAATCATAGCACAGCCTGAAGATAGGAAGGCTGAGTTCACCGAGTCAGTTAATACAGTGTGTCAATCACAATTGTGAATGATGTAGCAAATTGGATCTATTTACTTGTATGTCTTATACTATGAACAGTAAGATGAGTGGAAGAACTGACAGTTATTTTGGTGATGATAATGCTGCAGTGAAAGGCCATAGGAAATTTCTTTAAAAGCCTTTAAAGAATTATAAGAGAAAAAACTTCTTTCAAAATGAACTAAAACCCAATACTGTCACCTATTGGAAGTTGGTGAAGTTTCACAATGCTTTATATTGCTCTTTAAGCCCCAGCTGTTGAAGTAAAAGGATTAGGTGTATCCTTTCTGCCATGCTGCTCAGAATAAATGTGCTTTGAAAAGTTTTTGCTTTGTGCTCCTCCTGAATCTGAATATTTCAGTATTAGAGCTTTCCAGCCTGGGCTGTTCTATAATTCTGGGAATTTTAGTTCATTTAAGTTTACTTGTTACAGCTCAGGTGAGCAATACTGAAATACTTTTTGATGACTACTTTCAGAAATGCTCTATAAGTGAAATGCATAAAGTAGCAATTTAGACTTTTAAAAATTTATTGACAGTGTCATAGTACATTAACAAATTATCATAGTCCTCTTATTCTTCTTATGTGGTTGTTTTTCAAAATGCATGTTGGACTCCAAGTATCGCTCTCCATCAGATTAGATCCTTGCTTAGACTTGTGAATAGTGGCCTACATGTGGACAGGCACCCGAAATATAAAATAATTGTTTGATACACTGGAAAATATTTTGTGGGTTTGTAGTTACGTAAACATAAGGACATTTACAAAGGAAATATGCCATTAGTTCATCGGATTCCTGATGGATGGATGGATTTTTTCTACCTGAACTCCGTAGAGACAAAACAACTAAGTAATATTTGAGCACTCTGCCCTTAACTGCTTCAGCTAGACTTGAAAGAAACTTTCGCTGTTGAAAAGTGTATTTAGGACATACACCAGAAAAAAAGCATGGGTGATATCACTAATGGCATAAATACATATTTATCCATGGCTTTTAAGCAACTAATTGTAGGGCATTAATTATAAACAGAGAAAGATACAGACCAAAGAATGACATTTTCCCCATGGCACTTATGGTTTTGGGTTTGCTAGAGGAGTCCATAGTGGTGGTATTGAATAGCATTGATATGGATCAACAGAGTAAATAAAATTAAGAATGTTTTTGTAAGATAACATTTGTATCACTGTATTAAATTAGAATTCCACATGCAGCATGCAGTTTCATGTCAACTGATGTGCAAAATTATTCTAACTTTTGGGTTTTTTCCCCTCTGCCCAGGCAATACATTGCTCCACAGCCCCATGCTGGACCTGGACAGTGATGTGCGTCCATCGCCGATTGGCCACCTTAGTCAAACTGCTTCACTGAAAAGGGGCAGCAGCTTTCAGTCTGGCCGTGATGATGGTAGGCATCTGTTCTGTTTGAAAAAAATGCTGCAGCCCCCCCCACTGTCCACTGTGTGTTGTAGTACCTGCACTCTGTGTGTTTGTTTTGTATTGTTACAAAATACAGTTCTTTCTTCTTATACATCACTGTTGCTTACTAAAGAAGTCCTCCATGTTTTCTGCAAGCAAAGAGCAGTTCATAGAATTCAAGTTCAAAACTTGCTTCTTAGAATGTAGTTAAAGTAGTAAAAGTCTGTTTTTCTTCAAGACCAGATATTTTAGCTGCCTACTGCCTACTGCATTTTGCTTGTTACACCTTTTTTTGTGTGTTTGCTAAGATGTTTCTCCTTGCATTTGTGCCTTCTATGACTTCACATATCTGGCTCTCTGATTCTTTAAACCCAAAAAGGGAAACAAAATGTTTGACTAAGCTCGAGAAGTCTGTCCACAAGTAGCTGAGGCCTTCTGTGTTGTAAGTGTCCTCAATACCCTTGTCCAAACAACTTCATCTCGGGAATCTTTCAATGGTGACATCACAGGAGACAGAAGACATACTTTTCACAGAATAGATCATTCCTTACTGAAATAGCTGTTTTACTGTTACCTTTGTCCAAAGCTTTGTGTGGAGGTGATAACAAGTGTTACAAAGCAAAACACTAAATTACTGGTTGTTTTTGAATGCTATCCACTAACAATACTAATGCCACACTTAATGTAGCAAGCAACACCCAAAATCCAGTTTAAGTTGTTTGAATTCTTTTGCACGAGCAGGGACTTAATTGTCTATATGGCTGACAATTCCACTTCAGTTACTTTGCTTTTAGAGTCTTAGTTATGGATCTGTTACCTTTTACAAAGTGAAAAAGGTAAATTTTCAGCACGGTTGTGTATTCTGTAGACACCAATTTAAACCAAGATTCAAAGGAAAACTGGAGAATTGGAGCACTATAATAATCCATCCCAATTTCCTAGAGGTAGAATGAGTTGCCTATGAGTTGAGTTCCTTGGTGCTTAGGTACACATGACCACTCTTAGCTCTGCCATGCTTGTTCTTCTCTGAGTGGAGAGACAAAGCAAACCTACAATTTAGGATGCCTGTGCAAGAGGTGTCGTTCCAAATGTGCTGTGATGTGTTCTGTTTTCAGTTTGTTTGTGGATCTTTTTAGTTTTTGGTAAATTTAAGGAATGGCATCTCTGGGCTTTTTTTGGTGATTCGGTGTGTTTGGAGTTTCTTTTCTCCAATATGTTTGACAGTGATTATCCAAGATATTGGTTAAATAAATAACAGTGAATTCAAAACTGCAGCATTCAGATAGCATTCTGCTCTTGCTTGAGCATATATTCATGAGAATACATAAACAATAGACAATAGCTCTAGTTTCATCTTTAGAATGCTATAGCAGAGATTATAATAGAATGAATGGAATAAAATAGAGATTGGAACTTTCTCTAGTTACAAAGTAAAATATCCTAAATTTATGGCCATACATAACGTTACAATGCGATGTGTAGTAGCTTATTCTAAGAGGTATCTGCTGTCTGCAGGCTTGAGACTAAGTCTGAAATATGCTTCCTCGAGGGGAAATGAACTTCATAGATGAAGTAAATCTTGCCAGTATGTTTCCAGTTACCAACAGACCTCCCTGGTTATAACCTTGGATTAATGCTGGAGCTTTTGGCAAAGATGAAATGGTTTCTCAAAGGAACTGAACATTTTTTCGTTAGAAGTTGGGTTTGTAGAAATTACAGAGCCTCTGATGCTTATAGTTCTGTTGGCACAGCTTCCTGATATAGTCACAGCTTGTTAATGAGAGTTTTTCTGCCACTGGGTCTAGACCGGTTCTCTGGCAGTCATAAACCAAGCTGGTGAAAGTATCTTATCTGTGTCCGCACTAGGAGCTTTTCTAGTTGAGCTTTGACATTTTCATGCATCCTAAACAGATATATCACTCTCAGCACAGTTGCACTTGAGTTATGTCACGGCCTCTTTCCAAATTTTTGGCTTCCATGATGATTTTATTTTCAAATACTAATTCAAATGCCTCAACTTTTTGGCCATGAGAAGAAATGGGTAGGGCAGATGTTCAATTCTCCGATAAAGAAACGGAGCAATACATGATCCACACCTCGACAAATGGAAGCTGCTGAAGGCATGCTGTACTTCAAGGAGATTCAAGACTGTCTACCAATACAATAAAATAGTGAGGCCTGGTGAAGCCTACTAGTATGTAATGTGCTATTAGGCAGCTATTTTTTGCCTAACTGGTGAATTCCTTTTGTGTGTAGGCAACATTCTGTAGCAAAGTAGATACAAAAAGTGCTATTTCATGCAACATTTTTCTGCATTTCCACAGTGTTACATAGGCTGATATCAAATTTTTAAATTTATGATTTGTACAAGACCTGAGTTTATACATAAAAAACCGCCACATCAGCACACGTAATTTTAAAGTGTTTTGGGGGCTTTGGGCTATTTGTTTTGGGATTTTTCAAAAAATATATGATTTCTTTGTCCAGGTGTTCCAAAGCAGACTGTAGTTCCTGAAGTGAAATACAAATCTCTTATCAATGTTGTGCTGATACCCTGTTTTGTTAAACCACTGTAATCATGAAGGTTTCAATGGAGAACATAGGTGGTTATGGAAGAATATTTCACAAGGTTTCCTTTATTTTCTGTGTTAATGAGTACTTCTGCCTCTGTTCAGCTTTCTCTTTGCGCCTTTTTGCCTATTGCAGAGGAAACTGAAAAAGTTATCTGTTGCCAAGATTTCATTTGAAACTCTTCTAATGTCTTGACTGCTTTCACACTAACATGCATTTTAGAGTGGTTTGAAGACAGAAGACTGTCTGAATGGATTTTTAGGTGAATTGCCTTAGATATCCCCACAAGTGGAACTATTCTGTAGAAACAGTCATAGTGCTGGCACCTGGTAAGCATATGAGAGGAGGAGAAAGAGCTTGTATGTGTACAAATTGTGTACAGAGATATGGACTGGGCTTTAAACATTTATTTTTACCCAAACGGTTTTTTATGTACGTTCTTGTTATTTTTAAAAATGTTAATGTCTTTTTCATCCCCTATCCCCCATTTAGCTTGGCGATACAAAGCTCCTCAGCAAGTTGTATTTGTTGAAAAGCTAACAAAACTTGTTGTGAGTCAGCTGCCCAACTTCTGGAAGCTCTGGATTTCTTATGTGAATGGAAGTTTATTTAGTGAGGTAAGGATTCTTCTATATAAAGGTCTTACAAGTAACAAAAGTCTGTAATAATTATATTTGAAGTATTATATTTCACTGGTAGAAGTAACAACTTATTTTAATAAGAGATTGTTCTTTTTAAAATAACATAAGCATACAGTGGAATTACATTAAATTCTGACAGTGGGGATTGTGTCTGTATTCTGGTTGCTGGACTCAATAATCTCTGTATACTTTCACCTCTTACTCATAGCTGGCCCTTCACTGGTGATCTGAAAAAATAGCACATTGCATGAAGGGTAGAGATATGTAAAAGGCAGAGTCATACAGAAAAAATTATTGTTTCCTTTCTTTGGAAAAGGAGTACTCATTTCTTGAGTTTTAAGTATTTGGAAGTGAGGTTAGGTTCAAGACCAGAGTTGCAAAATAACCAAGGCACAGAGCAGAATTCACAGACTCATTACAGGGAGTCTAGTTTGGAAGATTAGTCAGCTGCTGCTACTACTCCTCCTTGCTCAGATGATCTGATTTTTCCAAATCATGCAAATATAATCCCAATAATCCAAGAAGGGGAAAAAACAAAAGTAATTTTTCATGACACATGCTGTCTTTATATGCACACTATTAACAGATTTTGAAAATATACCTCAAATTTAATTTTTTATAAATTAATTTGTAGTATACGATGTTCTGCTGTGTTTAAATCCTTAAGTCATCACGTCTATCTACTATTCTTTGCAGCTTTAGTAGAAAAGACAAAAGCCTTTGAAAAAGAACATTTGGAAGCTAATGTTCTTATTTTCCATTTCTCTAACCAAAGAATTAATTTATCGATTTATTGCTACTATTTATAAAGCAATATACTGTTTTCATATGATGATACTAGTCGGTAATATAGCCCTTTACATGTTGAACACAATGTACAGAGCATTATAGCTTCATGATAGATGAAAAAATGCTATATGTGATCCTCATTTTACATTATAATAATCAAAAGAAAGATATGACATTTACACAAAATGTTCAGTGAAGGAAGTAAAATCGAGAATAAACCTTAGTACTGTTGACTTTCACAAAAATAATTTATTTCATAAGGGAAATGATAACCTTTCTTTTTGACACTAGTACTGTAGAAAATTAAACTTTACAAATTTACTTCTTAAGTTACTGTGTTCTTTTTTTTTCTGTGTACAATGAAATAGAAAGCAATTTCTAGAGAAATGAAGATTTGAACTGTAAACAAGGCTAGGAAATCCTGCTCATGAAAATGACTGCAAGTGGAAAATGTAGTGATGTTCTCTCCCGCTTGAACAAAACATTGTTTCAGTGTTAAAATTAAAAAACAAAAGAGGTAGTTTTGTTGTTAGTCTGTAAGGTACATATGCTCTTCTATGTTTGGGCCTAATTCTGAACTTTGGAGAAATGAATCCCCATACATTTGATTTCTTCTGCTCCTTTGGTCCTTACAGAAGCCCCCGAGTTCTTGGGGAGATAGGAAGGAATCCCTTCCTCCTGTGTGTTCTGCATGCCACAGTCAATTGAGGATGAGTGGGAGGAGGGGGTGACATAAGATGGAAGATTTCTAGAGCACCTAAGAGTATCTGTCATCACAGTGCATTCAAGACTGAAAGTTGATGTTTTTCTGTCAGAAACAGTACAGATTTTAATTGTCCACGAAGAAAATACTTTTACCATTGCATTACTTGCTATTTATCATCATTCAGGAAGCAAGGCAATTGCTACATTTTTTTAAGAAACATCCTATAAAAATGGTATACAGGGTTATTTCAGTTAGCTTATTTAAGTCTTCAAGACATTTTAAAAATGTAGAAAGAAAATCTCCACATATGCATTTCAAGATGTATTTTATGTTGTTCAGTTTGTAGGGTTTTGGCAGGGAGGGAGTTCTTTTTAGTTCTGAAAGGTTAGCTGAATGCCTTAAAATATTGTCAGTTAAGATGTATGTGGTATTTCAACAGTTTGAAAAGTTGAGTTCTTTGAATCACTCTAGGTGAAGTCACAAATGTAAGTAGTAACCGTTGATCTTACCACAAGATAGTTTTGGTCTGTCTGTGCAGGAAAGGTTTAAGATTGGTCTTCAGCAAAACCACTGAAAAAAAAATATCAAAGATCTGTGAATTGCTCTGTTTAATCCATCTGTTAACCAGTGTGACTTTAAAGTTGCTATCTGAAGTTTCAAGGAATATAACTTACTTTCTTTTTAATGCTTAGAAGAGCGAAGTGGGAGTTAGATGCAGCAATAGTTTGAAGGTTGTTGTCGTTGTCTGAAATGGTATAATTCAGAATTTTAACATACAAGAGTTTTATGGCTATGTATTTTCCAAAACTGTTAGGGAGTTTGATTGTTCTCTAATTTTTGCTCGCTTCAGATTATTTATTTTGTCTTAAAAATCTTAAATGCTTAACTGAAGAAGGATTTTGAAAAACACAGCATTTCAAATTAATTATTTGAAAGCAAACGGATTGTCTTTGAGGACACCTCTGTCATGTTATTGCACTTCTTGTCCAGTAGATGTTGCTGTACAAACATAAGATAGGAAATTTTATAAGTATAAAATTCGACATCTGCACTTCACCTAGGATTTGAAATAACTTTTTCAATATCATTTACTCTATTGAGTTCTCAGTACTCTCCACAGAAGGGTAGAACTACAAACAGGAAGACTATTAGTCAAATCATGTTTTTCTTCAACTGTAACTGTCTCATGCAAAGTGTACTCATGTTCCTCTGTTCTCAAAGAAGTGGCAATGAAGATGCTGCTTATTTTGCAGTCTCTTTTACAATTAGTCAAATTATTTAAAGAGCGTTGTAACAAAATACTGTTGCTAAACCGAACAAATACCCTGCAACCCTCCCCTTCACATCATTTCCAAATTGCCTTCATTCCAAAAATTGATTCCCACTTCACATTGATGTCTTTCTCAGGTCAGCTTCCATGCTAAAAAAAATACAGTTTCTTCATGTAAACTTGATGCACAAATGGACTATATATGTTTTAGATCTCACTAACACTGCAGTGAGAAAACTTTAACCTCAGGAAGCTTGTACAGCTTGAGCTAGTCTTATGCTTGTCTCTGACATGGTCTTAAACACACATTTTTCCTCAGAATTAAACATTAGGGTACTTACCTACAGTAAGTTGAGTTTATTGAGATACATATGTGTATAGTCTTTGCTTGGTGAAATGCCCTGAGTTCGTTTTTGTAATTACATCATAAACTCATCAGTTTTCACTTCTTCACTTTAAAACCCCCTTTTTTCAGAATTATTTTAACAGTGATTATAAGATACTTACCCTTTTCAATTTTCTCATTTTCGCAAGACTGCTGAAAAATCTGGCCAAATGGAAAGATCGAAGAAAAATGCTAGGCAAAGACAAAATGATTTCAAGGTAAGTAGTTGGGGGATATGTGGTGGGGAGAACCTTTATTTCTTTCATTTGTCCTTCATGACAATATACTTTAGTGTCACCTTGAAAAATAAGATTTCTTAAATAATTTGTGTCTCCTCATACCTTCTTCTCCTCTCCTTTCCACCATATGGAGCTGCCTGTAAATCTAGCATTTCTACCTGTTATATATAGCAAGTACATGGCTGCTTAAGCATCTTAGTAGAGATTTTTCCTTGATTTTTATTCCCCTTCTGATGCAGAAAATGATTCAGGAAGTGATGCACTCTCTGGTAAAACTTATACGTGGAGCCTTGCTTCCATTCAGCCTCAGAGAAGGAGAATTAAGACAGTATGGTGGCTGGGAGATGAAATCTGAACTTTCTGGCCAGTGGCTAACACATGTTATCCAGACTGTAAGGTAAATGGATCCCTGGACTCATAAAATCATTCTATTCATGGAATATGTGTGCTTTAGGACAAAATGTTTTGTTTACTAAATTAAATACCTTGAATTTTGAGAATGTTAACATTTTCAAAAATAGGATTGCAAAAAAAATTGCTTATGTCAGATTTAAGGTTCTATATGCAAGTGTAATTAACAATGTCTCATGGTATAGTCTTATTACATGATAATATATTCATTTTTTCCCATAGCGCCTTATGAAAAAGTTTGAACAAAATATTTGTCTGGCACAGCATGGAGCATAGACACTCAGTGAATGAAACACAATTTGATTCTTTAGGGTAGAAAGCAAGTATTTGTTGCATTTGCTACTTGTCTTCTCATCTTTGCCAAAATGGGTGAAAATATCATGGTTTTCACTGTAGTTATTCTTAGATCATAATTTACCATTACAGTTGTTTAATGGAAGGTGATACTCCTACTTATAATGTCATTCTACTTACATTTTTTATAAGATTATAATGTAAATTTCATTAATTGCAAAATTACTCACTAATACACAGAATTTGCTTGCATTTGTCTGTGGGCCTAGAAGAATTGTCATTATCTTTTGAAAAGGAACTTCTCCTTTTGAGAAATACCTGGGTATGATACTGTACTTTTTATCTCGAGTTTTCAAAGCAGGTAACACAAAGCACAGATGAAGAAAAGAAAGGGCTATCATCATGTATAGATGCTCTTAGTGCTAATGGGGTGATACATACCTGTTGTCAAGTCTGTTTAACACTTCCACTCTGTTGTGACTTAAATTTTCTGTACTGTAACCACGTAGAAAAATATTTCCACATGAAGTTTGTTATTCTGGTTGAATTTTATGGAATGCTTTCCATTTAAGAAGGAATTGACTTGATGCAAAGATATAAACGGGCGCCAGTGTTGCCCTTTTATGAGAAGCAAGCCATGAGCTTCACAAAATTGTGGACTATAGCACTTGCACGTTTGTAATACTGGCATGGAGATGTAAGCAACGGTTCTCTAAAGGTTAGCTGTGCTCCTGCCATGTGAGATAAGATCCAGGCTGAGGCTACAGACTACATGAAGACTCTCTTTCAGAGAATCTCCTTTTGCTTTCCGGGCACTACCCTTGTTATGAACAACTGAACTGAGAGCTGGGGAAATCCTCTCTCCCTCCTACTCCTTTCCCCACCTTATTTTCTTAGTGATGGCACTTGAGCAAAGTGGGCTAGACTTTACTGCAAAGTGATCAAAAGTAGAGAAGAAAAGGGGCATCTGGAGAACAGAAATGGAACATGTGATCATAGAGTACTGATCAGTGATGACCAGGTCAGACATTTATGCAAGTGCTGCAAGTGTGTTAATTTTCAAGCCCCCACACTTTGACAGTCTGACAGAATTCTTGTGACTCACTAATGATGAAGGTGGGCAGTTTCCAGGAGGAGTCTACACATTGCCTAAGACCTTTATTTGTTACAAAGTTATGTAATAGCTTAAGCCTTATTTTCACAGTGCG
Source organism: Sturnus vulgaris (assembly GCF_052056855.1). Taxonomy (NCBI): domain Eukaryota; kingdom Metazoa; phylum Chordata; class Aves; order Passeriformes; family Sturnidae; genus Sturnus; species Sturnus vulgaris. Next base: position 73,773,673 of record NC_142243.1, on the reverse strand, counting down.
TAACTAAAAGTCTTTGTGAAGCACATGATAGAATTTTACTCTTTTCTGTCATCTCACAAGTGATTTACTGTTTTCTGCTTGTATTGAAGAGTGAAGATAAAACTCACAGTATTAGGTAACAAGGAGTTGTTTTTACGTCTGTGTGATCCTAATTTTTTGCTCGTTTGTAAGTCTCACACAGCTGATACCCCACATACATATTTGTGTGTATCAAACAGGTGTAGCACTGTCTTTCTCTTGGCATCCCATCCTGTCATTGCCCAGTATTAATAGGTTCCAGAGAATAAATTAAACTATGCAATCAAGTGAGCCAGTTCTGACAAGACTTTTTTCTTACTATAAAGTTATGAAAGGTATGTATTTGTTAGGGTGTATTATGAGATAAAAAGGATGATGTTAGAAATGTGACAGCTGTACGCTCAGTGGAAACAACTCTAAAATACAGGGCTTCTGTGCAGTCTAAAGTAACTTAAATTTCTCACAGATTGGCATTTACATGCTGTTTTCTGGCTGGCTGAGATTTTTCTCGTCTACTAATTCAGTAGTTGTGCTGGGTGGAGAGCGTTCTGGTTAATGGTGGGGGTTTGGTGGTTTGTGCCCAATACCAGCGGTATGGAGCTGCTGCCTACAGGTGGATGATTGGAAATGTTCCACTTGTTTGCTTTGTGGCTTCCTATTCCTCCACCTTGGCACTTTCTATTACCTGTGCTTTCCTCAGTAATAGCAGTAGGGCAGATGGCAGTGACTGCCTTTGAAATGTCCTTGCTTACATATCCAGGAGTTGGTTTAAAGCAGTGAACATCCCTCTGTGCCCCTGACTAAGTCTGAGCATGACTGCAGCTTTTTAATTGAAAGCTGAAATGCTAATTCTTGCTAATAGCTGCTCTGTTACAATTTCTAAAGGAAAAAACCCAAAATTAATGTCTCCATCTTCATGTATAGTATCAGTGATTTGTGCCTGATCAGAGTTGGAAGCAAAACAGTGAATTAATTTACTCTGCACATGGTGCAGTGGCTGTATTTTGGCTCCTTGAATATGTATATTCTTAGCAAACTCGTGCATAGCCACATCACTATTTCTGGCAGCTTAATTGCTTTTACTGTTTTAATGCAAGTAAAAAATATCTCAGAAACCCAGTTGTGGATCTTGTATTTGACCTAGGTATTCATCTAAAAACAAACAAACAAACAAAAAAAAGTTGCTTCTACTCCAAAAGGATTTTTCTTGGATCATAGGACAGGAGATCAAGCAGGAAAGTGCAGGAAGACAGTAGAAAAAGGTGGCATGTTGCTGTGATGACGTTATTGTAATCTCAGAGAAAAATAAATCTGCATTTACCATCTTCTTGTTTAAATAATTAATCTTCTCAGAATGGGATAATTGGTTTTCAAAGATACACTGAGAATGAAGCTGTTGCATTTATATATGCAGAAAATGTCTGAAAAACTCTATGTAGTTTTATCTGCTTAAAAAAACCTTTGGATTTACACTTCCATCTAAATTATTTGTTTTCCAGGTTAAGTTCTGAGTCTCTTACTGCACTCGAGATACCCAATGACATGCTTCAGATCATCCAGGATCTTATTCTGGACCTTCGTGTGCGTTGCATTATCGTGACCTTACAACACACAGCTGAAGGTAATAGAAGGCTGCAGGTCCCCTTGCTCACTGTCATTCTTTGTGCCCCTAATTAAACCAAACCATGTTCTGAAAGGTAACCATGTTTATTACAGATGTTGTAGTGGCAGTGGACTCACCTGGTTCTGTGGTCTCTCACAAGAGTTACTAAAATACCTCATTTTTCTGCCAGAAATAAGTTATGAGTATTTTCTTCCCTCAGTTCAATAAATAGAGTAGGTTAGAACTTGTTTCTTTTGGATTGAGACAGTTCTACAACGCAAGTGATTTATTTCACAATGCAGCTTTTCCATGTTGGAAATGTAATTTATTTTCTTTCTTGAAGTTTTCTATAACATGAAGAATTAAATAAGCAGTGTCCCATCCCCAAGGACCAAAAAAAAAAAAGCCCAAAAAAACAATCCACAGGCCTTTATAAAGTATTTTAGTTGTGTGGTTTCCAGGGCTTTTTACTAACATTGTAATCCCCAGGGTTTCCTGCTGTGTACACAATTTTTGCCATAAATGTCTGGATTGTGAAGGCCAGTAACACATTCTCAGTATCTAATGTGACTCTATGCCATTAGAGGCCATTCTTCTTGCTGTCTTGTATTTAACTCTGAAACTTAAATTTCAGTGAAGTAGATCTCCTAGAAATAAATATCTCCTAAAATCGGGGCAGATTAATCTACTAATTCTCTTAGCAGGGCCATGGATTTTTTTCCCAGAAGACTACTTACCCTCAATGTTAAAAAAATTAGGGCTTTTTAACATTGCAATTTAATCACTTTTAATTTTTAACATATGATTTTATGTAGGCTAAGAGTTTTACTCTAGGCTTAAGTATGCCAAGCATAGGTGACTATATCAAGCAAGTTTTTAAACTTTTGACAACAAATCATTAGTTATCTATGGTTTATTTGTTACAATATTGATTTGGACTGCACTCTTGATCTTGTTTTATTAAATCCCATTTCACAATTAACATTATTCTTCTGCATTAATATCAAGCAAGCTGGTGAATAAGTTCATACATTGTCTTGTCTCCTTAAAACTCCGTGAAGTATTTTCACTATTTCAGATTTCACATGAAGTATGAGAAAGTCTTTTTTGCTTTTCAACCCTTAGCACAATTGAGATCAGTTGTTTTTTCTTGATGGTGTAAGAGATTTTTTTCTTTTAATTGTGACATGAGGATGGTCTTATTGGTCTGATTTATTCCTCTGTCTAGGAACTGTATTTCCTCAGATGTCCTGCTGTTTCGAAGGAAGTATTTAGCTCTCAACCATTTTCTTGACAGTCTTCAGCTTATCCAATCTCTCAGCTACCTACCTAGCTTCTCCAGCACAGTCCAGAGGGCTCCAATATGTGACCAACGATGAAAAAATCTGTTGTGTTACTGGTTTTACCTACTTGTCGCATCACAACAATAGCCCAGTGTTTTGTTAGGATGCAGAGTTTCTGCTCCGCACGTTCTGATTGCTGACTACACATTCTGTGTAGGAAAAACTCTTGTGGTAGTCTGCACCTTAGTTTTTAATACAAGCAATTCATACTTTTCTTTCTTGAATCAAAAGAAAGCAGATCCCTGGAGATCCTGGTGTGTGTTATTGGCTGGATAATGTAGCTCTCTTTTGTCTAGCCATAACAGCAGCCTTCCTCGACCGCTGCTTCCATCCCCTATCAGTGAAGCAGTTCGGTGTGTTGGCTATAGAATCAGAGAGGAGGAAAGATGCCTGCTTGTATCACAGCTCTCATTCCATACTTTTGCACTGCATGCCTTATCTGTAGGCTCCTTTTTGTTGCTCTTTGCCTACTAAAGAAAATTATACTTTTGGAATGTATTTAACATAGTGGGGCTTTTTTTCTACACACGACCAGGTTAATTGGGCCCTTGAAAAAACTCTTATTATTAACAGGTAATGGATATTCTCATGGAGCTATGTAAATGTATCTCAGAAGTAGCTATATCTGCAATATATATGTCAAAAAGGCTCCTCCTGGACTTGAATTTCACCTCTAATATCTCCAAAATATTACTAAAGTGCTGATATAAACTTCAGTCTCATCTCTTGCTGCATGTTGTAAGTTGGTAAAGGTGTTCAGATATAGTTAAAATATTCATTAGAGCATTTAGCTTTTCAAATACGATAAACCTGCCCACACACAGGGGTTTTTTGTAGTCTTCTGATAAACACCGTATACACATGCTGGCCCTGAGAGACAGTCTGTGTTCTTTCCCTCCCATATGTGGTCACTGGTCATAAAGGTCATGAAAGAGAAATTATGTGAATGCCAGACTAGACAGGGAGTTTACATGCATGTATTTGACTGGAATTTGATGAGTAGTGAAATATGAGAAAGAAATTTGGTGGGGTTTATATTTGTATTAGCCAAGAACAGAATGCTGAAGTCAGCAGCCACAAAAATATATAAAGGCTGACCATTGCAATCTAAACCCTTAAAAGAGTATCAATTGAATTAAGTAGAAAAGTGAACAGGGTAATTATTCTGCACAATCCCTTAGTGCCTTTTATCCTCACTGAGCCTATACTTCCATGAGAGTTGCAGAGTATGACTCTATAACTAAGCTTCATAGTTTAGCTACAGAAAGCACTAAGATCTTGAAGATACCTTTCAGCATGCATTAGTTATCCTCTTTTCTTGGACTTCTAGAAGAGATGGTAACTCCCTGAAATTTTTATTCCTTTAAAAGGGAGTTTCATGATGTGCAGGCAATTCTGATGAGCAAATTTGTTCTGTTTACACTTCATTTAAGCCCAAAACACAGTGATGATGCATAATGCACACCATCCGTAGAGGAATTGTTTTTATAGTCCATAAGTTTTGGATTCACATCCCAATAAAAAGTTATATAGTAAGCCTGTATAAGTTAACACCCACTGGATAGTGGAAGAGAGTGCTTTTTGCATATGCGTTCATGTACTTTTGAAGAAAATCTAGCACCATGGATTCTTGATCCTAAGTGAGGACTGTGTGCCTCTTTCATTGTTCTGAATATGAACTATATGCTGTCCTTTCTTTCTTTGCCAAAATGCCAGGCAGTTGTTCTTCCATTTATAATTACGAGCTAGAGTGTTATAGACTATATGAGACTTGGGTTCTTAGTTGAAGTATTTGATATTGTGACTAAAAATATACAAAATAAAAACAAATTCAAAGCCTTCACAATATTCCTTTAATTCTAAGCTTTCCAGTAAACTATTTGCTTCATGCAAGTCCTGCCATGTATCATAGATGTGCTTTTCTGTGTGGTGGCAGCAGCACACCATGTGGGTTCCATTCTTAGTCATTTGAGAGTGCTGAAGGCTTTGAAGCTTGCAGTGCTGTTTGCTTGTATGCCTAGTCATTGCATTTCCAGTGTCTGTGGTTTCTTTTCAAGTTCAAGGAGTTTTTAATAATTAAAATTTATACCTTCTCTCCCCACCCACTCATCCTATGTTTCCCCTCTTATTCTGTCCTACAGATATAAAGAGATTAGCTGAAAAGGAGGACTGGGTTGTTGACAATGAAGGTTTGACATCATTGGTGGGTATACTTGGTGTTTTGTGGGCACTTTCTTTGCTGGATTTTTTCTTTCTTTAGCATGTGTAATGAAAGTGATTTCTATATGCTCCAAAATTTAGATCATTTTGGACGCTATCTGTGTGTGCATACTAGTGTCTGTAGTTTTATTAAAATATGAAAATATGGGAAGCTAATTTTTTTAAATTGTTTGAATAGTTGCCTCTTTGAATGGTTTACTGGAGTAAACCTCATACTTGAGGTCGCAAGTTCAGTTCACATCAAAATGCTTCATAACTTAGTAGGCACACTACCATGGAATTGGTCTATAGCTAAATAAAGAGGTCACTTACATGTTATAATGAGAAATTGAACTGAAAAGCAACTAATTTAGGATATTGCCTACATGCAAACAACCAATGACTTGAAACCAAATTCAGATAAATTAGTGAGATGCTTTCTGGAAATAAACAGTAATGAGTAATGCCTAAAACACAGCAAGCACGTTGTAGGTGTGACTTAAATACACTCTGCGAAAGCAGAAAAGGCCTGTGGGAGGGAGAGTTGCTTTGTGTATGTTATCTAAGGGAATGCTCCTCAGACTTTTTTAGTTCTTCTTACTCGCTTCTATAAATATGTGTTTGAAGTTGAGTAGGAGGACATTAAGCAGTCACAATATGCATACCGTAGGGAAGGAGTGTTGTTGTCAATTGTAGTACTATAACTAGATTTACAGCTTCTGGTCTTGATTTCAGTTGCTGCTGCTATGGGCAAGTCCCTTAACTTTGCTGTTTGTCACTATGTTAATCACCTGAATGAAGGCGGGGGAAGGTTCTTCCACAGGAGTGTTGTTTCTTTATGCTTGTGGTGTAGCCTAACCCATCTTTATTAAAAAACTGCTTAAGTCGTTTTTGTGCTTCGAAATCACCCATTCATTCCTTATATACAGTACTTCACTAGATACCTTTGGAGGCCATGGTTGAAACGTGCCAAATTTTAATGGTGGAAGCCAACTGTGTTTTGTCATAGTGAGATTATTTACCTACTAAAGTAGAGTTCATCGGGGTAATATTAGAGCAAAGGTTAACCAGTATAAAAACGGGCTAGGAAGTCTCTTTTGGGACATTTTAGGCTTGAGGTAGAAACTGTTTTTTAAGTTTATAGGAAAGGCTGAAGACCCCTTTAGCATTTATATTCCAGGTAAAAGATACAATGACATACAGAACCAGGTTTTCTCAGCTTCATAATAGCCAAAGAATCACATATCTAAACAACTTCCATCTCCTGAGATGTGATGTTTTATAGTGTGGAAGCACAAACCTAAGAGCAGCACTTTACTGCTGGCCGCCTTCTTTTAAGGGATCCAAAACTACTAAATACAGATTGTCTTAGTGACTTTTTTCATGATTTTCATTTTGCCACGTGAGCATCCGTTTCCCAATCCACATCCACCATTTACAGAAGTAAGTTGTTCCTAAGCTTAAAGTTAGTGCAATGCCATGAACTATCTACTGAATGAAAAGCAAGTTTACAGAGCTTATATACTTTTGCGTCCACTTCTTTGACCCAAATCCAGTAAGATGATGTCTCTCTTTTCTGGAGTAGCGACTGCTTCATGTTGCTCTGCACAACAGGATCCTGACCAATACCAGCAGACAGGTGCATTAAAAAAATAAAGTGTGACTTACTAGGGAAGAGAGAAAGACGAAGAAAAAGTGACTAATGACTCTGCTGTGAACTTGTTTGCACTTTCAGGATGAAATTGATAAATGTTATCCAGACACTCATATTTCAGGTTTGGAAACTTGAAGGTAACAACAGGCCCTCAAACCATTTTTTGTTCCATTTGAAACAAGCTTCATTCTGATTTTCTTAGAAACCTTTTGCTGAAATACACTGCAGAAATATTGGACATCCCAGGCGAAATTCTATCCATCTTGGATCAAGAAGTGGAGGAGGGAGTGTGTCAACAGGCATCTGTAATGCTACTTCAGAAAGCTCTAAAAATCTTTCATAAGCCTTTTATATGAGGCTGCTTGGTATAAAAGTCTTACATTCAGATAAAAAAAATGTACATTGATCTATGGTAATAATTCTGTAGATAATTTGCATCCAAAAGCGCATCACTATGAAAGAATCCTCTGGTAATACATAAAGTGTGATTTTTAATTTTTTTTTCCCATCCCACCCCTTGTTTGGGATAATTTGAAATAAAGAGCTTACTATATACCTCGTAAGTTTTTATGTATTTGTGTAGTGTATATTTAACATGCTTATCTATAGCTAACAACTCGTTTGACTTTCAGCCATCCCAGTTTGAACAATGCATTATTCATTCCTTACAATCTCTTAAAACTGTGTTGGACTGCAAACCTGGAGAAGCCAGTGTAAGTTTTGATTTATGTTTTCATTTTTGTTCTTCTTCTGAAACCCAATAGTAATTTACATGAAAAAACTTTAAGAGAGTGATCCAAGGATATAACTTTCCTCTTTATTTTTTCCCATGTACACCTTTTCACTTGTGCTAGCTTTTAGACTTCTGTTTGTGCTTCGTTTGTTAAGGGTAATTTGTGTTTATGGGGCGGATGGAACAGGTATTTAAATCCTTAAAGCTGTTGTTCTGGAAAAAAGAGTGCTACTCATGTAATTTTCAGATAGCAGTATACGTTACATCTAAAATGAAAAAGTGAGAGAGATTCCTAGGAGTTACTTTTCACGTGGTGTTGGATCCAAATGACTTGAAGAACTTAAATTCAATTCTTTGTCCCCATCTACTCAGTACCTTGAGGCCCTGTTTGATTGAAACATTGACATTTTCTTTCAAGTTTCAGTGTTCTAAGGGAACACTTTTCCAAGCTCCCTTGGGGCCCTGTGTATAGATATTGTTTCTCTCTCCTCATTTACATTAATCTTTCTGACTAGCTTCTCTGTTTTCTTAATGAGCACTATTCAAAAGAATCTGCAGTGAATTTACCTGTATGATGAATCCCCCTTTTTAGGACACAAAGACCTTGAAATATCCTGGGAGCTTTTGCTGCAATTCCATTAGCCAACAATGACACATGGCACATGTACTAGGACTTTCTTCCTTTTACTATGTTACCTCCTCATGCTTATCAAACTATTTACTGGGACATGTATTGTCTCTCCCATTTTTAGGATGGAGAAGATAAATTGAAATTAATCAATAAGAAAACAGTGTCCCAGCAGCCATTCCTTTAATTGTGTCATCTCTGTAGGGATAAGTTACTCAGGCCTTCCTTGAGAATAAGATCATATGAAGTTGTTCTGCTGAAATAATATGCTTACATCCTCAGGTTTTTCAGCAGCAGAAAACACAGGAGGATGTGTGTCAGCTAAGCATTGGGATCATGCAGGTAACTTGAGCACTTTGAAGTACACAATTGTCAACTCAAGTGACAATCAAAAATGTGTGAGTTGCACCTTACTCACCTCCCAAAAGGTAGCTTAAGTTGATGACTGTGTTATTCTTCTGGTACAGTCTGGGATTCTGAGCAATGTTTGACTTTAAAAGTAGATAGAACCTATTAGCTCAATCCGGTGATGGCAAATGCTCATAGAGTAAGTGACATATTCAAGTATTTTACTGAATGTAAGATTTGTTCAAGATTTTATTGACAATTTATACTTCCTGAGCTGATGCCATCTAACATCTATATACTGCAGTGAGAAGAAAAATGTTGATTTTCATCAGCTGAGGATCTGGCTTTTAATTTTTGTAGCAGAAAAGTGTTCTTTGTAACAAAATCTGTTTTTTTTAAATTGATTTGAAATTAGGTAATAGCATTCTTTAGAGTTTTGAAGTATTTTAGTAGTCTCCTCGAATAAGAAATCATGAGCCAAAGCAACAAAAGGATTATAATGAGGCTTCTGCAATTTTTAGTTGAGATCCACTGTTGAGATTGAGCACATGAAAATTGTTAGCCATGCTAATCAGCAGATTATCACTGCATAATTTTAGACATTCATCACGAAAATTACTTGTCAGGATTAAAAATTACTGTGTTTTCCTGCAAGTAAACTATGATGCATGCAAATCAAAAATATGCCTTCAAAAGTTGTAACTAAATATTACTGTATTAATGTAAGATTTAAGACAGAACAAGGTGGTGATGATTGCTTTTATTGAGTGTAATGAAAGTGAATTTGAGAACTTTTTTTAGTTCTGGCAGAAAATTTAGGTCTTGCTTTATTATTTCCTAGGGCTTTATAGATTGTTTGGAACAACTGAGCACCAAACCTGATGGTGACATAGATACATCACAGTAAGTAAAAAGAAATAAGATTTATGTGTAGTATTCTGTAATTGTGTGTGCAAGTCTTAAATTTCAGTGGGGGTGAGGTTTTATCCCTTCTGTATTTCATATTTCTTGTGAATACTTTTGCCTCTAAATAGTGATGCCTTGAAATAAGAACAGGTACTTTTTATGCCAAAACGTTGTGTGGCATCATGTAATAAAGATCATACAAGTTAGTTAGTATTACTTTACTTACACCATTTTATTCAGTGACACAAGTTTTGTGCTGTTATAGCAGATGTGTTGGTTTTGACATGACTTTACATGGACTCAGTTGTACTTGTCACTAAGTAACGTCCAGTCATGGTGAAACAACGCCTGCCTTTCTTTTCTTCCTTTCTATTTTTTTGCTGATTTTATTTGTATTTCTGCTAAAGGAAAGTTGTTTGTTCAATAAATGCTTCCAAGCCACTTATTTTAGAGACCAGAACAAGTCAGAGTAACCTGAATTTCCAAGAGTTACAAACATTTGTGAAAAGCCAGAGATTTGGCAAATATAGCAATACGCATTGGAAAGGGCAAATTAACTCTGGTTTTAATGAAATGTCTTTTTCTTCCTATTCAGATGACCATTGGCTGGATAGGTAAAAACAGAATCTGTGGCAAAACAGAGAAATTATAGAAAAGAAAAATGCTTTAGAAGGAAAGGAAAGGTTTGTAGCTAGAATACTACAATCGGACCACCAAGCTGCTCCTGCAGGCTTTGTGGGCATCTTGGAAAAACTGAACAACATGGGCTGCTTTGTTTTCTGGTGTAAGGAGGGTGTGAAACAGGATTGCATTCATTCTTCTTGATTTGAATCCACCATTATAAATTTCTTTTCATGTATCAAAAGCACTATATACTTTTGTATATACTTACTTTTTAAACAATATTCCTAGTCTTTCAGTTGATGTTTCATCTCCAGATTTGTTTGGAAGCATTCATGAAGAGTCAAGTCTTTCTTCAGTAAGTTTGGCTTCTGTATATGAAACCTGATGTGAAAATACTTCTCAAAGATACAAGAATGTGGCTCTTTTTCGTTGTTGCAATATTATAAATAGTGGGGGTTTTGTTTTCTTTTTTTATAGAGAATGATTTTGTATTCCGTAGGCATTTCTCTTGTTGAAAGCACTGGTTTTTATGGTATCTTAGTGTACGTGTTAAGGTAACTCATGAAAGTGATTTTTGAAAGTGGGTCCTCAGAAACTAAAATGGCATCACAGAAATCACTGAAAATAGCACTGGTGTTAAGTCAGCTGAGGATTTGACTTTTGATTTATGACCCTGTTTTAGATTAGAATCAGTCTGATTATTAGTTACTTTCTAAAACCCGCAAAGATGCAGATATTCAGTAATAGAGTTTCTCCCAAAAAATTTACCGAGAAAAAGTATTGGTTATTTGTTTGGCTTGTTTGCTTTTGGGTTTTTAGGAAATTGGAAGAAGATTTTTAATATTCTTTTTACTTTGGTAAATGTACTTTCTTCCATTTAAGCAGCTGATGAAAAAACATAGGTTTTACCTGCAAGAAACCTACTGAGAGCCTCTTTTGAAATTAATATTCCTTAGTACAGGTTTTAAGTGTTGTCAGAAGCCCAGGTTTGCCTAATTTACAAGAGCAATAAGCATTTCTGCTACAATAAAGAATCATAGATTTCCAAACTGGGGCAAGTTTCTGAATTGTAGACTGTAATAACTAGTTCTTTATATAATTTTATTCTTGAAACACATAGATTTGATATTAATTGTTGACTTGTGGCTGAAGCTTCTTCCTATATGTCATAAGTACAAACACTGAAAAAAAAAAAAAAAGGAGTTATAATTTTAGACAATGTCTGGCTTCCATGGTTCCATGGTATCATTTTCTTATGTAAATCACAAGACATTTGTCTTCTTCTTGAATGAGAACAGAGAAAGTGAGTGATTGGAGTTAAGGTTGGTGTCTGTATTTTTTAAATTCTCATTTTTTGAATAGACTGCATGCTCCTGATTATAATTTAAAGTAGAAGGCAACTCTCAGTCTTAGTCATCATATTACTGAAATACAAAACTGTCAGGAGTTCTGGGTCTGAAAACCAATACCATTTTTAATCAGATCAGTGAAGTTAGATAGTGGCTTTGCTGTCAAATAGTTTTATTTTCAAAATATTTTCTCAGTTAACTTCAATTAAACTTTCATCTGAGGTAGAAAAATAGTTTGAAATTAAAATGAGGGGAAGAGGGAAGAACCAATCTATTTAAATAGTAGTTCTGTCTTGTTTGGTTCTTTGTTTGGAAACTGTATCTTATTATATCAAGATCAAGGAAAGGCAATTGTGGTATCTCAACTCCAGAATGTATTTGACTCCCTTGTAGTTAAAAAAAAACAAAACATTAAAGGATGGACATAAGTTATAACCACCTAGAATTTCTTCAAACTGCTGAAATTATATAATGTAGTTGAGAACCTTCTAGTATTTTAGAGTTGGTGAGTGCATTTTTTCAGTACCTGCTTCCCTTGTTTTAGCCAGCTTCATGGGAAAGTGAAGATCATCTTCAGTTGATTTTATGATGGTCATAATTCTTAGTATATTTATTGAAACAAAGTAAAATCCAGAAACAGCTTCCTGGAAAGCTGTCCAAACCTAATTTTTGTAAAGAAGTCTTAACCACAGTTCTGTATTAGTCACAACTATTCCAATGAATGCTCTGAATCCTATAAAAAGAAGCATCTTGTTCAATCATCACACCTGATACTCATTCACTTCTCAGTAGTTTATTTACAAAAATATTTGTAAACCCTACCTTATTTATGAGAATGTTTCATATGCACAGAGAGTCAGTAAAATACTCTATATACATTTACAGTGTTGGTTATGCTGATACTTCTTTTGTCAACTGTTGCACTCTTCCTTCTCTTACTTTTTAGGAGCAGAGACTTTTAATTGCACTCAGTAACTGCCGTTACCTGGAACGTCATACCTTCCTAAATATAGCTGAACATTTTGAGAAACATGGCTTCCAAGGTGTTGATAAAATAACTCAAGTAAGTGACAGCACTGGAATGAAGCATCATTGCTTGAAGATTTTTATTTGGTTTACCTTCTGTGAAAAGTAGGTGTGAATGTCCCAACATCTGAAATCACTCTTGGTTGAGCCCTCCACAAATGGGTGGGACTACAAGTATTAGTTGGATGCAACAACAGGGATATGGTCCTGTGTGTTCATACAGGGCTTAAGTAGCCAGTAAAGAAAATGTGAGCTCTTGTTCAGGACTTGTGTATTCAATGGCAGAGCTTATCAGATTTCTTAGTAAAGCTGTTTAATGTCACTGTGTTCTCTCAATGCAGAAAGTAAAAGATTGTTATCTCAGGAATATACTTGATAAATTATTTCATCTGGAAATCTGCATTACTGATAGCTCTTGTTCGTAAACTAGTTCATGGTTTTTTTGTTGTGTTTTGGGGGGGTTTTTTGTTGTTTTTACTTTTTCAAAGAACGAAAATGTCAAAGTGGGTGGCAGTAGCTGTCTCATTTTCCTGCCTTTTTGTAAAGATTAATCACTTCTTATGAGAAATGTTGTGACTTAATCCTTAGGACCATAAAGCTAGTTTATTTACAGAAATATTTGTTGGTTGGAAGTAAAATGTTATCTTTTCCAGTACAGAGTACAGTATTTCACTCAAACTGATTGTTCAACTGTGTATTACATCCTTAGTCCCATTATGCCTGAACGTTGCTGAATTTCTACAGACTTAAGTAGTTTTGAATAGCATTTCAGAGGGATTGCTATGATTTGTATGATTAGTACAATATAGAAGATTACTCTGGATATTGCCATTTTTTGCTACTGAGACTTGAGCCTGGTACAGTTAGAAGCAGCTAAGACATCTGTTAGTATATGTTCAACACCCTGCCTTGCACAGCCACATCAAAGTATTGCCACTGAAAGTTTGGTACGTTTAAAAATGACCAAATTCAGATGTTGAAGTGGCAGATGGATTTCCAAATTGTGTTAACCCTTTGAAAACTCTGACTGGTGCAATACTGCATGTATGGGACATGTCAATGGGTAATGCCAGCTGAGGGGATTTGGATAATTAGATAGCCATCATAAGAGGGCAGTTTTTGAGCCTTTATTAATTTTAAGTGAGGATGGAACCTCACAGATGTTTAGAGGGGTAGATTGATTGCTTTAGTTTTTTGTTCTCTCACCTCAGTTTTTGAAAGTTTTTAATTTATTTAAATATTAGATTTAAAAGTTGTAATAAATAATTGAAAAAAAATGTAATTAGTTTTATCTGAAAAGACTGAAACTAAATTATGCTTTTAAATTCTGTCAGCTTTATAAATTTAATTTTAAAGTGAATCTGGTAGTGTGTTTTAGTAAAAAAATATCTATTCTTACACTGGGCTGTTTTTTTTAAAGTTGCCTTTGTTAGGAGGGAAATCATTACTATTTAATATTCTGAAGTACAGAAATTATAAATGGTAGCCAGGAACATTTCATTACACTCTATATGGTTATTACAATTTTTTTTCCTAGTGTGCCAAATGCAAAATTATGTAAAGCAGCCAAACATTACACTGTGCTTTTAGCACATGCTACCTTGGCACATACTCATGACTCTTGTACTTCTCTGTGGAGATTCTTTAATTCAACTTATCATCAGTTTAGTCATTCAAGAAGTAGAAAAAAAGATGTATCCTATAAAATTCATCCAGCTTATTGATTAAGCTTCTGAATAAAATTGTTTCCACAGTGCTGGTAGTTAGATCATGTCGAAGGGTAGAGGCTCAAAATGGCTTTAATGCAAGAATTGAAAACTGTAGTAACAGGAGTGTTCATAGCAGAAAGACAGCAATGTGAGAATTGTATATTTTTGCAAGCATTTAGCCCACTTGAGGATCAGGTAAATGGGTATACACAGTGGATGTTAAGGAATTCTGCTCTGCTTTCTTCCCCCAATCCTGGGGTCAAAATTACTTTCAGATTAATTGTTCATCTTTCTTGCAACATTTCCACCAGCTGAAAAACCAGGTTACCACTATTTTAATTGTATATTGAACTTGAAACAGGCTGAAAAGAACTTGTATGAAGCAAAAAAACCTGTATTGAATGTGCAGATGATCTTTTGTACTGAATAACACACAAAAGCGGAAGGTGGAATTACTTAATTCTATAGCACCTCGCTGAGGAACATTGAAGCAGTTGTTTCACAGATTCTTTGAATGGGGGCATATTTGCAGGGACTTTACACTCAAACTTACTTTTCCCACTAGTTCAAAGCTAAATAGGAATGGTCTAAGGGTTGTTATTCTCCCTAATCATAAGAAATTGAAGTAAAAAATGTCTTGAAACCTGTGTAAGAGGAAAAAAGAGTGAGATTTCTGTACCTTTTTTAATGTGTTCTTCTTTTTTAAAATAGGCTGTCAGGTAGAGGGAAAAGAGGAAGAAAATAGCCTTGGTCTTCTTATGCCATATAGAAAGCTTTCCTTTGGGATAGAGATCCTCTTGTGACAAATCAAAGAAGGTTCATCACCTAGAAAAGCTGGAAAGTTGTAGTGTGACTTGTTACTGAGCACCAACTTCACCATCCCAACTTTCCTAAGATCAGCTTTGACCTCAATAACAACTGTTTTCTCCTACACTTGTGATCTCCTTCCTGAAAGCTTCTCTGCTTCTGTTCCTGGCTCAAATATTGCAGTTCCTTTTTCTCTTCATTTAACAGTGTAGGCATACCAGAGTAGAGCACAATTTAGAGACATCCCTCTAGTGAATAAGTTTCAACCCTTATTCCACAGATTGCAGTATTAAATCCTGAGAGAGGAAGGATAAGGAGTCTTTTCTTTCTTTTTCTGAATTCCCAGTCTGATCTAGAGACCTGCTTTTAAAGCAGACCTCATTTTTAAACCCCTTTACTTCTGAAAATTATTATTCATATATACGTGTACATGTGTGGGTGGGGGTGTGTGTGCCTTTTCCCCTAATTGTTCAGGAAAATGAACACTAGTTTAAAAGCTTTATTTTTGTGTTGCTTATTTATTTATAAATAGGTAAATATATTTCACCAGAAGTCACATGAGAATTTGATCTTAGTTTTCATTTCATTTTATTTGCATTTAGCATCCATTACTATGTTTAGATAATGGAGTTCTATTTCAACATTTTATGATATGCATTATATTATAGAATCGCTGTAGAAGCTATAATTACGAGGGATACTTATGTTTAATAAAAAGCCTTATATAAAATTTAAAGTTGTTCAGATACAGTGAACAAACGGCCCATATCCCCTTAGCTTTCAGTGTGGCTAAGTTGTGTGAATTACAAAAAAATGCATGGAGAGCTGTTAAAGAGAAGGGTTCTGCAGATGTTAATGAGCTGCATCTTCTGTTTCTATTGTACAGAGATTTATTGAAGTAGAGAGGGGAAGTCCATAGGGTTCAGTTTCAGAAGACAGAGACTTCTAAATAAATAATGTATTTTTTTTAATATAGTGAGAAATTTTAAAATTAAAATTGATAAATCTAAAGTATTATACAAAAATTTTCATGTTTAAGGATGGAAACTTTTATTGGTATATCTTGAAGCATTCACAAAATTCAGTTGTTTACTTTGCAAGATAAAGGCCTCCTGACATGCTGGGAAAAAAAATCACGCCAGTAGACAGTTACTGAATGATCTGCCTGCTTCGACATTTCTTGTATTTTTCATGAAAATGTCTATTGCTGAATACAATCAGGAAAAAAAAATTATACTGGGTAGGATGGACGGATAATATGGAAATTCTTAAGTTTTTATATACATAATTATAAATTGAAATGTGTCAGTAATCGCTGCTTTTTGCTGAAATTAAAGAAGACATGAGGCAATTTTTTGGGTATGTGATTAAATTCTTTTAGTTAATGATTATTTACTATGTTCTTTCTCCTTCCTTTTTTTTGTTTAATTTTTTAGGTTAGTATGGAATCCTTGAAAGAGCTGGATCAAAGACTGTTTGAAATGTACATTGAATTCAAGGCAGATCCAATAGTTGGGTCATTAGAACCTGGCATTTATGCAGGATATTTTGATTGGAAAGATTGTCTTGTTCCAACAGGTAAATATCTGCTTATTAAGCTCAAATGATTTTAACAGTGATTGATAGGAGCTAAAACATACTGTACAATTAAAAACTTTCTTCTAGTCTGTGTTTTTAACTTTTGACATGTTCTCATAATGAGCTCTTTCTCACAGACTTTACTTAATTCCTAAATCATTTTTCAAATACCCCCAAATGATTAAAGCTGCTTTCATTATTGATAATCTCTTTAATACTTGTTTTTTGTGATTATTTTGCTTCATTGCTTGTATATAATAGAAAGAATTATAAAAGCCATCTTTGCTATTTTCTTATGAAATTCATTGAGGTAGTTTGGGATATTTTCCAATAGAATCTGGCTACTTTGATAATAGATGTAATTACAGTTCTCTAAAGGTAAAATTATGAGAAAGCGCGTATTATAACAGTAGTTCAGCAAAGAATGTTAAACCATCGAAGGGCAGCTTATAAGGTGTTTAAAATGACTGAGATGTTAGTCATTATTTAACTGTTTTAATATCCTCTGTTTTGAGGGGGCATAATATAAATGAATCTGCCTTTTTCTTTTATTTTCTTTTTTTTTGGTGTAGTGAATACTGTGCATGCTTAGGTCCTTTGAATGCATAATTTTTGCTATGTTAAATTTATACATTTAAATCCCTTATCACATGAATGCCTGGTTAATACCAGGCAGAAATTAGTTGCAGTGACATAGTACATGGCATTTTGAAGGTGATCTTGTCCTAATCAATTTGCACATTCTTGTTTTGATTTTTTCATGGAGTTGTATATGGCAGACTTAGTAAAAATTCTGTGGTACTTAAAAATTGTATATGGAGGTAATTACAAGTGGCACTCTGGCAATCTGTGAATCCAGAGCTGCAGGTTATTGTTTACTCAAAAGCAAAAGGATCTTAGAGTTTATTACTCTAGACAAAAGTGTCTCTTCCATCTCTTGTTCCTACGTTTGTGCTCAGAATATACACTGTGATACAACATACTGCAGAAATAACTTAGATACTCATCTTGCACATTCAAAAACATATCTGAATGATACATAACTTGTAATCATATTTGAAGTATGTTTTCACTTGGCACGTTTGGATTCCCACCAGCTAACCAAGATAAAGACATTGTGTCAGCTTTTTATATGCTCATTTCTTGATCTAGTGCATTGGCATCTACTTAGTAGGCTCACATTGCCTTTAAGATTATTCTATAGTCTTTTCTTTGTTTAAAGGGAATATTGCATTTCTAATACATGTGGCCTTCTTGTTATTCAATTTATTGTTGGTTTAGTATACTCTCTCTGTAACTTCGTGGCAAAAATTAAAGTGAAGACAGTGAATATTAGAGATTCCTCTTCAGGATTACATATCATAGTGTTGCCAATTCAAAATGGTAGAAAAATTGTTAGGGGCTTTTTTGTTAATCCCCAAGCTAGACATGTTAAAAAGGAACATATAGAGACTTCTTCTTTGCTTCTCCACCTTGATGATTAATTACCTTTCCGATTAATTAACCTCTGTCAAATGTACCCTGTTGGCTACTGGTATAAAAATATCCTGATTTAACATCAAGCAGTAACTAAGCATCACACATCTGCTCTGTCACTCCTCTCCTCCCCTGGTGGAATGAGGGAAAAAATCAGAAAAGTAAAAAAATACATGTGTTGAGATAAGGACAGTTTAATAATTGAAATAAAATAAGAATAATAAATTTTATTGAAAAGGAAAATAAACCACAAGAGATCAATAAACCACAAGGAAGAAGAAAGAAAAAGAAGTGATGCAAATGAAAAGCAGTCATTCACCACCTATGGCCAGCCCAGCCCCAGCCAGCTTTCCCCCTAGTTTATATACTGAGCATGGCACCATCTGGTATGGAACATCCTTTGGCCAGTCAGGGAAAGCTGCCCAGCTGTGTCCTTTCCCAGACTATCATGGATCCCCACCCACTCATTGGCAGGGCAGCATGAGAAACTGAAGTTCTTGACTTAGTGTCAGCATTGCTCAGCAGCACCTGAGTTGTGGATGTGTTATCAACATTCTCATAGTAAATACAGTACTATACAAGCTCCTTGGAAGAAGATTGACTCTACCCCAGACAAAGAGTAGCTTTGAGGACCTTCAGTTTGTTTGATTATAGCCATGGTTCGTTGATCCTGGAAATACTTGGTTCTCTGAAGATAAAATTAGTAAGAGATTAATAGGTAACCTCTTCATTAAGGTAGAGGAACTTCATTATTGAATGGGACTGGATGAAAAAAAGCCTCTTTGTGGGGCAAATGAGAATCAGATTTTTTCCAGTATTTAATAAAAAAAAGAAAAAAGATCACCCAAGAGCCATATCATTGATTTTTTTTCAATAAAGTGGTATTTACAAACAACTTTAAATTGTACAGTAAGGTTTTAATTGAGAAAATATACATAATCTAAACAATGCTGTTAATACTGCAGTAGACATGCTATCTTTTTTATTTTCCTCTTAGGAAAACCCAAAACAAACAAAGCTCTATGTTACACTTGATCTCCAACAGCATTGAAAAATACCTACTTTATTAAACTGAAATAACATACATATGACTGGGAGTGGGTCTAACTTGAGTCAAACACACCATTCACTCAAGGATTTGTTAAAAAGTGACATATTGAGAAAAAAATCATATATTGGAAATTATTATCCGTTTTCAGTAATCTTTATGGCTGCAAAATGTAAAAAAATTGTTTGTTTCATTTTCCTGGTTTGGATTTTGACTTTCAAAGTCTTAACTTAAAAAAAAAAAAAAAAAGAAAAAGAAAAATGAATGGCAAGACAAACTATTTAGGCCTCAGTTGTGTTCCTGAGTGGTGCTGTCAGTGATGTGTAGTGTTTTATCCTTACTAGATGATTGCCAGGACATTAGAGTTTGGCATGAAGGTTTTTTTCAGGTACTATTTCTGCATCAGCTTTCAAATAGTTCTTCTAATGATGATAGTAAAAAGGCGAATTTTGACAAGAACAGATCTTTTTCTGAAGGAAAAGAAAGGGTCAAAACCTCAATTTGCCCATATGTAAAAGGTAAGGAAAAAGCAAATAACTTCCCTGATTCAGTCTGAAAATTTCAAGCCATCTGGCCATTAAAAATCTGACCAGATTACGGCCATGTTGATGCCATGACACATCTTTTGCAAAGGACATTTTTGAAAATGTACATATGAAAATACTTATGATTTGGCTAGGAACAAGATTAAGAATTTTCTGGTGGTGAATTTCCTGTCCAGTCCAGAGCTTCAAGACTACAGCTGTTTCTGAACAGTTTTCTGCAGAGGACATCTGATCTGGGCTATTGGAAGTAATGCTTTTGGGTAGATGGAATTATTCAGGGGGAGAATGCTAATGCTGAGATAGCTAATAATATAACTGCAAGAGAGGGAGAGACTGGAATAAAAAGTTTATAATGAAGTCTGGTATCAAGCAAGGAGTGCAGGTGGAGCAAGGTGGGAAACCAGGACTGGATGAGCAAGTTGAAAACATAAATTAGGATAGGATTTAGAGAGGAAATTAAACAGAATTAATCCATTTTTATTTAAAAATAGAAATGGATTGCACAGGATTATTCAAACAAGAGACAGGCTTGAAGTGCAAGTAAAAGGACGGAGAAATCTGATACTTACTAGACAAGTGAGCATACCAGAGGTTGCTGTGTAAGTCGAAAAATTCCTTCAATCTTGCACTTTGATCCTCCAGGGATAACAGCTTATTAATATTACTGATTACTTTCTTTGCACAGCTTACAGAAGTTCTGTATGAATTACTGTATACTTGGAGTATCACTACAGGCAATGCTATGTACAGGCAATACCACTGGGTAGCACAGCAATCGCCAAAATGTTTTGCCTTGACAGTGTTACCGACGGTGTTTCTTTCTGAGAATCAAGGGTTCAAAAGTCAAGGTCTACATCATCAGCAAAATTAATCAAATCCAAATAAATTTCCTGTACAGAAATTTCATGTATTTATTGCCAATATTGTTGTTGAGCCATGTAAACCAATGCAGTAAGAGAATTTTCTCTTTTCCAGTCTGACTTTTTGTTTGTTTTCTTTTCCATATCTGTGAAAACTACACAAATGCAATAATTTATAATTCAATCTTTAAATAATATTTTTTCCCACGTGAGTACACTTGACTTGCTTCATAAAATGACAGCTGATTTGGAAATACAGCTGTTTTTTATATTAAGTGGAACTGATATAAATACAAAAATCTATCCTGAGCTGTTAGAGAATTTGAGGAGTAAGTGAAGCATCATCTGGGTGGGGAAAAAAGGTGCAGGTAGGTTTCTGTTCACAGTTTGCTATGTCTTATAAATAATTCACTTAAGCATTTTTGTCTTTATATTTAAAATGCCTTCTTTGAATCCTATCAGTTTGAACATTCATGGTTAATTTGACTAGCTAAAGTCTTGTAAGTTATAGAACATTCAGAAAAATCTTATCCAAAAACCTTGACACTATTTATCATTGGCAGCTCTGCAGGCATTTTGGCTGTAAGTATCGGGGACAACAATTTCTTGCATCATAAAATTCATAGGAAAACACAAGAATGAGAACTGTATTAAACAAACAGTTCTAAAGAAGAATTTAGAATAAAATTAAGAGGCCTGCCTTTTGAGCAAGCTTTGAAAAATATATACTATTCAAGTGTGGTGCCCTGTTTCTGTCAGTGTGGTAGAAGCTTATGTCTTGGTCATTTAGGCAATTGTCTTGTAATTATCAGATATTTCCTTATACATATGCTTTTTGTTACAGTTTTAAATATAAAAAGGGATAAATTGTTTGCATGGGGCAAATTTTCATTTAACCTACGTGCTAAAATATTTACTGTTTAGTTTTTCAACATCCATGCACTTTTCAGTGTGAAAGATCTGAATGTCAGAGCTTGTGCACGAAGTCATTTTATGCTTGGCTTTTTATTTTGATCTAAGGTGTGACTGCTGGTGTTAGAAGGCAGTTTTATTAACTTTATTAGTTTATTGTTAATAAATAACTCATTTAAGTTTTCAGTTTAATTTCAATGTAGGCTTCTGAGTCTTTACAAGACAGACTTCAATGTTTAATGTGGTACAGCAGTGAAATCTAGTTTAGTTCTTTTATTTTGTTTGAAACATTGTTCTAATTTATTCTGCCTTATTAACACAATTAAAAGAGATGAAAGCAACAATAGGAAACATAGTGTTAATCAGTTGCTAAGTATGTATTTAGATTGGTTTTTTCGTGTATACTGATCAATCTGATAGTTATACAAGGGGTTTTTTCTTCCTGTTCATACATCCCTTTTTGGGTAGTAAATCGTGTTTTGTTGTGGCTTTTTTATTTCTAGTTTAAAAAGCATAAGTTGTGTCTTAGTCGTGTGACAAAACTAGGCAGCTTTTTTATTTTTATGTGGTTTTTTTATATTTAAAAAATTGATCTTCTTGATTTGCAAGGCTATAGACTTTTGGAGAGTGAATGAGGTGGTTGCTCTGAATTTGAATATAAAATATTTCTGCATATTAATGTTTGTGTAATACAAGATAAGGTAGTTGTAGTATTGGGCTTTTGCATGCAAATGGCAAATTACTTTTCATACTATGGCAAGTTTGATTATATTTAATTTGTTTACATATGCAACTACTGTATTAATGTCTGTAAGACTGTAGTATGTGAGGATTTGTTTACCACACAAAAGGTTGATGTTCATTTCTTTTTCTGAACAATTCAGATAATGGTGATATCTCGTCATAATTTATTTTTGAAGTGCTGGCTGCTATGCAGTCTAGCCAGCATTCACTCAGAGTTCACAAGCATACAGATTTTCAGCTGCTATTCTAACAATCTCTTTTAAATATGTATCTTCTGTGTTTCACTTGTATTGACAGATATTGGGGGGGGTTGCAGTGTTTAAAACTTCATATTGCTTTGAAAGTTTTAGGTGATTTTGCACTTTCAACTGAAAGGTGATTGTGGTTTTTAGATATTCATTCTGTACTTGGCATAAATTAAATATAGTCAAGTTATATCTGAATTTCTTCTACTTTGGTGTGTTAAGAGATCATTGTTTGAAACATTTCAAATATATGAAATGCCACTATCACAGTAAAAGATTAAGTGCGTCAGATCTGCTAAATCAGATTTTTTTATACTTGTCACATCTTTTATCTGTTATTTGTCTAATTTAATAATCTAATAAAAAACTTATAATGGCAGTAGCCTGATGAAAAGGTACTCAGCAGTTAAAAATTAAATATCAAAAGGCATATTTAATTTGTAGTTACGCAGCGACATACTTGTCAACCCTAACTTTTCTTCTTTTGTTTAATTTGGGGCACTAGCACCCTGCTTACATGAAAGATGACAAGTGCATTTACATCTTAAAAACATTTGGATATAGTACAAATCATTTTCTCTTTCTTTCTTTTTTTTTTTTGTTAGAAATAAGCAATTACTTTTTGACTGAAATGTACAAAATAGTTTTGTTTGAAATCTCTGTAACCCTTTCGATTTCTCCTAACTGTTTAAAAGGATGGGTTCAGAATTATCTTGCTTATATCACGTAGATGATTTTAAACTCAACATTCCTCAAAGTGTTGATCTCCTGTCTTTAGGAATTGTCTGAATTTTTGTGCTTTAGTAAGGCCAAATTCTTGTATTTTGATGCAGGGATATAATGTGCCATGTATGTGAACAGGAAGAAAACGATGTTTTGCAGGTCTGTTGCATAGAGTGTTAAGGGAAAAAAGTCTTCTGTACTGGCAAATGAAGTTGCTAGAGGACTTCTCGGTTTGGGGGTTTTTGTTACAAAATGCTAGTAGTTTGTTTATGACACAAGAAGATTCTTAGACACAGCAGTCTTTAAATAATCCAGTTAAAATACACTGGTTTTCATTCAAGCTGACTGCTCTTGCAACATACATTAGTAAATTGATGTTTTGCACTTCTGGTAAGGAAATACCAACTATATAACAATCAGATTTGTATTAGGATGAGTTGAATTCATTCATCCTTAAATGGCCCATTCAATCAGTAAGTGCAACAATCCATGCATTGAATGACTATAGTTCTTGCATTTGCGTTACTACACATAATTCTTTACATTGTAGAATCGTACTAAAATTATAAAGTCGGGGGCCCTCATACTGTAGCCTTGCCATTTTTTGTGCAAAATTAATTTGCTGCTTGAAACATAAGCAAAAATTTCAGTGCACATTTCAAAATACCTTCATTTGTGTCATTTCATTTTAACCTGAAATTTTCCCTCAATTTCACTTGGAGACATTTAGGTTTCATTCTATTTCTCACTTCTAACAACACTGTATTGTCATATTATATTGGTTTGAATGGTGAATTTAAATTAAATATATAATAAATATATACTATTATGTATGTATTTATTTGATATAGTATTATATATTATTATATCTATATATATAATTTATAATTCTAAAGTTTGTTCTAGCCGATGAAATGGAATGCACATTGTCCTTGCAAAAGATGAGAACAGAAGAAGACAATGGCCCTTCAGCTTCCTGTAGTTTCTGCCAACACATTACCTTTAATTTCTGACTATTATAGAAAACCCATTAGATACTGTCCTGGAGAGACATCACATTTTCCAGTTTCTACTTGCTACAGGCTGAGTTGTACTTCTGTGTTGACTTTATTAGATATCTTCGTGTGCTTCTCCAGCTTCTTGCATGCAAGATTTTCTGCTGCAAATTTTGATTCAAGCTTTTGTTGGCTGGTCTCAGCAGCCTCTAGACTACATGTGTACAAGCATCCAGTAGAGTTTATCTGCATCTTATCTGCTTTATACCTTATGCTTCCTCTTGCTTTTCCTATGTCCTCCCTCACTCACAATTCTGATTTAGGGCATTTTCTGCTATTAAGCCTACCAGTAGTTGCTTACGAGACTGCTATCCATCACTTTTCCAGCTTCTCTTTGGCTTTACCTGTGAAGCTTCTTGCTAGGATACCTTGTGGCTTTTCTGTCTATATGTCTTTGCCTTGCTAAAGACTATTAAGCTCCATTAATTAAGCTCCAAAAATATTGTATCTTTGGTATTTTTTCATTAAAAATTGGAAAACCTGCATTCTTCTTAAACTATAAAATCAAATGGTCAGTAAATTTTAAAATTGACTGTTTAGGCAAGGTGTATTTTTAAAAGGGAAATAATATATTTGGGAAAAGAGTCTCTTATTTGAATAGTTTGAAGACCTAAACAAGACTTCATTTATATTGCTTTATGGATGGGAAGAGCATGAGTGCGAAATCCTTGTATGTCTAAAATGGAGTCTTGCTGTAATTCCTTGGTCAGAGGGCAGCTTAGTCTTGTAGTTTGAGAATTGTCTGCTCATATGCCTATTCTAACTGGTGGTATGACAAGTCACTCTAATACCTAAATGAAATTATAGTTACTGCAACTTCACAGGATTTATTTATCGGGCATGTCTGACAACTCAGAAGTCTCTTCTGTTGTCTAGCCAGTTGTAGGAAGTTGTGTGATGCTTGTCATCAGTTCAGCATTTTCTTGTTTATATAGTCAGCCTCTGTGAGGATATGTGTTAATGTCAACAACCTTTGTTTTGGTTGTTTTTGATTTTATTACAAGATGATCTAATTTTTTTTTTAGCCCCTCAAGCATACTCTTTGAGAAACACATAAGGTCTTCTAATGTATTTTATTATTTTTATTATTGTCTTTGATAATAGGATCTAATCCCTGCATTGCTCAAAGCAGAAAGCTGATTGGAGATTGGAATCAATGATAATGCATAGAGGAGAAAGGGCAGGCATTTTTTCCCCCTCCTCCAGCACTCCTTACTTACAAGAATGAATGAGGGTATATCCACACAAGTTTTGTACTGTCTCAACCCTTTCAATAAAACAAAAGTATTAATAAATTGTGTCATCAACAAAACAATACTCCGTGGTCTAGCTTGTTGGCACAGTGAATGCTTTCATGTTTATGTTGCATTTGATATGCACAAATGGCATCTTTATGTTTCCTGTCTGATCTACTGAATTCTTTGAGTGCCCCAATGTTATGGAATGCAGAGAACAGTTTTGGAGCACAGGCAGGTTTTGTTTGCAGGTTAGATAACTAAGCAGAAATGAATGGATGGAAGTGTGTGAGAAGAACTCAATGGGGTTGGCTCAGATGGGTTTGGAAGCCAAAACTGAAGACTAGGGCGGTGAGGGAGGTATGAGAAGATCATAGGCCAAAAAGCTTAGAACTCAAAGTCAATAGTCACTATTACTACTACTTGGTTTTATTTCATTACTAGGTGGGTTGTAAGCCAAAATAAATTCAAACCTTGGCTGTGAATGAGGTATTTAAGCTGTGTTAGACTGCTCCTTCAGTTGTTACTCTTAGAAACCAGATTTTTTATTATCTTGGTAATGCTCAAGGTAATTTCTGTGGCAATCTTTAACAAACTGAGGTGTAATTAAACTAGTGGAGTAGGGAAAGTAAGTCACATGGAAAGTAAAATTACCTGCAGTCCCAAACTATGGTATCAGATCTGTTCTGGAGTTCCTAGTTAGGCATTTTTCTTGGATTTATTCTCTTGCTTCAAAGACTCATTTCCACAGGTGTCCTAATTGTAAGCACTTCTCTCTTTCTTTCAGAATATGCAGCTGCATAGTGTTAGCTGGTAAAAGATGTTGTGACTGCTCTCTTCTTCTGCCCAGAACTGTTTCCAAGTCCCCCTGGCAATCTTTGCCCAGATCATACTGGGGTCATCATCACAGTTTCAGAAAACAGTGTGCATGGGAGCACTGTGATATGAAGAAGCATTTACAGATCATGATTAATATTTGGGAGACCTAGTCGTGGTGTTGTCACCTATTCATAGGTGAATGTGGCTCCCATTTAAAGTTGATCTATAGAAGAGGCTGGTTTGCTAGTGTTTGCAGCTAAGTCATAGTCCTCTAGCTCAAATTATAAAGGATCAGAGATTTGTGTGTGATATTTGGATGGAAAGTCCAAAGTTAAAACTTCGGTATTGGTCCAGATAAAGCTCTGTCAAAATTACCAGACTTCTCTGTGCATGGAGCTGCCTGTGTCGTTCCTATGAATCAAACTGTTGTGCTTAGAGAATGGTTTGTCTTGTTAACCTTTAGCATGTAGATGCTCATTAGAAACAATCCATAACATTGAGTGATCTCTCCTGATAAAGGTGCTTAGTATCTTGTGGTGGAGATTCTTCAAGAACCATATAAAATACAGCATTATACTACCTCCTGTGCAGATGCAGACAATCTTCTTAAAACATCTGGAATTTGCCCCAGACAACTCAGCAGAGGAGGTCCAATAACCTTGATGCCCTTAGTGAACCCACTGGTCAGTTCACATTCTTGGTTATGGTTTGAAGTTTTGCCTAAGCGTTCTGTGGCCAAGCTTAAAATAATACTGATATCAAGATGAAAGAGGAATAGTAAAAAACTATTATTTTCTACACTCTGAATGTATGCAGTAGTTAAGGATGCTGTCATTTTTAACATTTTAAAAACACTGATGAATATAGTCTCCAAAATGAACCTTGCAACTGGACAGACTTGCAGAGTCCTACTAGCACAGTGGGAAAATAGCTGTCTCCTCAGTACTTCATAACACTTTCAGCCCAAGGGTGTGTGCATGTTTTTAAGTTAAAAATTCTAGTGTAACAAAAAGCCCCAGCTTTCTCTATACAAAACATCTATACAAAATTCAGCCTGGAGCATATTCTCTCAGTAGCCAAGTTATCAAGCCCTTGAACTCTTACTTTTTAAGTGGGAAAATATGATCGGCTTCTAACAGTACAGCAGATCCATTGTAATAAAAACATTTCATTAGCTTAAAATTTCTTTACACAACGAATAGCAATTTAACTTTAATGAAACACTTAAACTTTATTGATGTGTGGATGAAATTAGTGTTGGGCTTGTTCAGCAGTTGAACTAATTTAAAAATATTAAAAGTCTTTACTTT